>NC_090932.1:1077520671-1077821980 GCF_040938575.1 Ambystoma mexicanum
TCCCAAAGGTTGAGATTGCGGCTGATGCTGCACGAGGTATAGTCGCTGTGGACATTCCTGCACATTATGTATCGCAGTTTGTTCACGTCCCGTTCTCGAGACAGGAAGTGAACACCATAAAGCAATCTATTCCTGATATAAGAAAGAATCCGACGGGGTTCTATAAAGAAATAGAGTCAGTCTTACAATCTTCGGTATTCTCCTTAAGTGATATTGATTTATTATTTCCCGTACTCCTGCCAGTTGATTTGTGGAAACAGATTAGGACTGTAGATGATGTACCTGGGTTAGGAGATACATGGGATAACATGGTTAGGTTCGACAGAGAGAGACCAGCTGGCGTGAGACCGCCTCAAGTGATATTAACTTTGCCTGATAGGATTATTGTAAAATTAAAAACCATAATTCCTGAAAAAAGAATCATTTGGGACAAGCTTACGGCCTGTGTCCAAGGAAAGTCCGAAGGTGCTACCGAGTTCTTTAATCGGTTCGAACAAGTGTTTTCGGATTTCAGTGGACAAGACTTAGGCACAGAGTCAGGGAAAAGGCTGTTTGTTGACACATTTGTATGTGGATTGCTGCCTGACATCCAGTTGCCGATTATGTCCTCCGAAAGCGCTTGGCAGGCGAAGTCTCAATTAGAAGTACTGCACATGGCTCAGTACCATGAAAATCGTGTGAATAATGAAAAGAAAAAACTTGAAAAAAGAAAGGGTGACATGAAAACAAAAGTACTATTACAACAGATTGTTAAGAGCCCTAGAGGGGGTAGTACGCAATTTAGAGGTCAATACATTCCACAGGGAAGTATGCCCCTGGCTCCGGTAACCATTAACCAGTGTGCCTATTGTCGGCAGGAAGGTCACTGGCGCGCACAATGTCCGACCTTGCAGCAAAGGTCATTTGTGAACATGGGTAGACGATCCAGAGTCCGCCCAGGTGTAGGGGGCCCTGATAGATGTCAGTTTATGCCAGAATCACAGCAACCTCTTTCACAGGATAAACAAGTATCGAGTGTGGATAATAGAAACATTTTTGATCATCATTCTGCTGCATACCTCTCTGAAGAACTTCCTTTTGATGACATTCGGTTTCGTTAGGTTTGCCCAAAGCAGGATTTGGAACCAACGCCTATTCCCGTTCATCAGAAAGGTCCCTACGTTGAGATGACGGTGGGAAATAGGAAGCATCTATTTTTAATAGATATGGGAGCACAAAAGTGTTCCATTGACCATTCACGGGTTCCAAACATTCCACTGTCAGGGCAATCCAATGTTTCCGTAGGGTTTTCAGGCACACCTGTAGTTTGTCCAGTCTCTTTGCCGGTACCGATAACAGTGGGTCCCTTCATGGAGCAGTGTCCATTTCTACTTACTACAAACTGTGGAGAGAATTTGCTGGTGTTAAATTTGTTGAAGGAATTGAATGCAGTAATACATTGCTCCTCGGACGGAGTTCGGTTAACAATTTCACTTCAGCAATCACTCGCCTCTCAGTTTTTGGCTCGACCTTTACCGCCAGAATACAGTAACATTCCGGAATGCTTATGGGAAATTGATGATAATGATGTGGCCATTCTTCAAATTGAAGATGTTAAAATTATTCTGAAACATGGAGTAAAACTGCCTGGCATTCCACAATATAAAATCTCAGTAGAAGGCGAACAGGCTTTGAAATGTATAGTTTCTCACTTTGTACATCATGGAGTAATTGAAGAAATTACAGGTAGTTTGTGTAACAGCCCGATTTTACCGGTGTACAAAAAAGGTGATAATGCGATTCCTTTTCGGTTTATAATTGATTTGCGTGCTATTAACAAAATTGTGGCTCCTCAATTTCCCATTGTACCTGATGTAACAACGATACTAACTATGATTCCGGCTTCTGCCACTCACTTTAGCGTTGTTGACCTCAAAAATGCGTTTTTTAGCATTCCTATAAACAAGGATAGTAGGTATTTGTTCGCGTTTACCCTAGGTGGACGCTCGTTCACATTCACTCGTGCACCACAAGGGTACACTGAGAGTCCAAGTATTTATAGTAGAGCATTGAAAGAGCAACTCGATACTCTCGAGTTGCCTACTACTTGTACGTTACTACAGTATGTAGATGATCTCCTCTTGGCTGCTGATTCTGAAAGTGCCTGTAAAGAAGGCACCATGTTGTTGCTTTATCATCTAGCAAAACATGGCCATAAAGCTTCACTCAAAAAATTCCAATATTGTGGCCAGGAGGTTGCCTATTTAGGCTATCTCCTGTCAAAGGAGGGAAGAAGGTTGACACCTGAATGAATAAAAACTATTTCTGGCATGTCTGTCCCAAATACGCAGAAGGAAGTTAGAGCCCTGATAGGAATGGCTTCTTACTGTAGATTGTGGATCCCTAACGTTTTGTTAACGATTACACCAATGCTGGTTTTGACAAAGAAGGGCATTTCTTTGCCATTGCCATGGACTTTGGAACAGCAGACAGCATTTGATTTACTCAAAACCGCGCTGTGTTCGGCACCGGTTTTAGGAACTCCGAATTATGAAAAGGCCTTTGTGTTGTATGTGCATGAACGTGATGGATGTGCTTTGGCTGTGTTAACGCAGGAACATGGAGGGAAGAATAGGCCGTGCAGCTATTTCTCATCCGTCCTTGATCCTGTTGCATGCGCTTTGCCGAGATGTTTGAGAGCTGTCGCTACTGCTGCTGCGTCTGTAAAACAGAGCGAGGGAATGGTCCTGGGTCATGCGTTAACCCTAATGGTACCTCACTCTGTAGATGTTCTATTAAATAGAACTCAAACGCAACACCTTACTTCCGCACGATTGACAAGATACGAATTGATCTTGTTTGCTCCCCACATTCAAATTCAGAGGTGTTGTGTATTAAATCCGGCTGAACTTTTACCTGTCCCGCAAGATACTGTTGAAGGTGACGAAACGTCACACGATTGCCTTTACACTACAGAACAAGAGACTAAAGGTAGAATCGATTTGAAAGATACGTCTTTGAATAGCCCACAAGGAGAGCTATTTTGTGATGGCTCTTGTTTCAAACTTCCGAATGGTACATCCACGGCTGCTTATGCCGTCACTACCTTGAGCACGATTGTGGAAACCAAAAGAATCATGGATAATTCCGCGCAGGCCGGAGAAATTATAGCATTAACTCGAGCTTGTGAACTTTCTGAAGGGCTTACAGTAAATATATATACCGACAGCCAGTATGCCTTTGGGGTGGTTCACAACTTCGGTAGACTCTGGAAAGAACAAGGTTTCTTGACCTCACATGGCACAAAAATACAGCACAGCACTTTAATAGTGCGATTACTTTCAGCGCTCGCACTCCCTGTTCAGTTAGCCATTGTAAAATGTACAGCACATCAGAAGGTTACAGATGATATAGGAAATCAGATAGCTAAACAAACTGCCACTGATTTTAGTTCAGAAATATATGCTGTAAGGGAAACTGTAAATGTTTGCACTTTTGTTGAAAGTATTGATTCTGTAAAAGACATTCAAGCAGATGCTACTGTAGAAGAGACCAAGAAATGGGTTGAGGGTGCAGGGAGATTGGATGGTGATGGGTGTTGGGTGGACAATGTTGAAGGAAAATGGTTACTCGCTGACGCCTATATTACAATGATGGTCATTTTGGCTCATGGACCGACCCATGTCTGTGCGCGTAAATTGACTAAAATGTTACACAGTGTATGGGCCAATGATAAAATGTTCTAAATTGCAGAGCACTTTGTCCAAGGGTGCATGGTCTGCTTGCAGCACAATGTAGGAAAAGGTACCTTGACTCCTAGAGGAAGTTTGGCTCCACCTTCTGTCCCGTTTGAGGTCATCCACTTTGATATTATTGAGATGGAACGTTGCAACAATCTTAAATACGTGTTGGTCGTCATTTGTGCATTTAGCAAGTGGGTTGAGGCCTTCCCTGTTAGATATGCAATGGCCATAACCACGGCAAAGACTCTGTTGAAAGAGTTCTTTCCTAGGTTCGGGCTGCCGAGAGTCATCTGGTCGGATAATGGGCCACACTTTATCGCTGCTGTAATCCTACAAATATGTGAAGGATTGCAGAGTGATAAACGGTTCCATTCGGCCAGACATGCCCAAAGTGCCGGATTAGTGGAAAGACATAACAGCATTATAAAGAACAAGCTCGCTAAAACGTCTGCTGGCACCAAGTTAAAATGGCCGGACTCCTTACCGATCGTGTTGCTGTCGATGAGAACAACCCCTCAAACTAAGACTGGGCTCTCTCCCTTTGAGGTGGTGATGGGGAGGCCTGCTCATATTTGGGGTATGCCAAAGAGTCGCTCATTGCGAGATGTAGAGAATGTGCTTCTTTCAGACTATTGTAACCAGTTGACTTAAAATCTATTTTCAATTTATCACCATGTGCGAGAGCATTACCTGTACGATACGAGGGTCCCCATCACAGTCTACGACCAGGAGACTGGATCCTCATGAACGTTTTTGAAAGGTCGTCTTGCCTTGCACCTCGGTGGAGGGGTCCCTACCAGGTCCTGCTAGTCACCCAGACCGCGCTGCGGGTAGCAGGGCGGAAGAATTGGATGCATGCAATGCACACCAAACAGATCCCGCAGCCCGTGCCATACAATACAGAAGACACAGAATCCCTTTCCAATGCTGTAACCAATGTGCCCGAAACAGCAACAACCGACAAGAGAGTATCGGAGACCGTTCCAGAGTTCGTAAGGCCAGACAAAATGGCCATCTTGTCTCTGCATTCTCCAACAGTGATACTTTCGGATCATCCATTTTCTGATCCCATTTCCATTCACTCGCCACCTCCAGTGGGAAGTGACGACACCTTGCTTTCTGATCCTTCAGCACCAGAAATTGTGAAATATAATTTACGTCCAAGAAAATAGACGTACGGCACATTTTGACTGTGCGATTGGAGAAATCATTTGAGGGCTTGCCTTTTGGACCGACTATACAAAAGGATTCTGTTGGGTAAGGGTTGTGGGAAAGTCATTAAGAAGACGAGTGACTGGAGTCGCCAGCAAACGAACAATTGGCGGTTTTTCGATTGAAGACTACGATGCCTGCACCCGCTACCGCTCGTATCGAACTTTTAGATAAATATGTGACTAGCAGAGACAATGAGCAAACGTCTAAGGGGGCCCCAAAAACGTATTGTTGCCTTTTTGTAATAATAACTGGTTTTTTGGTAAGTACTGGTTTTGGGTTATGGTACCTGGAGGCAGCATATCCGCTAGAGGACATTTTACCTGTTGAAAATGTATCTGTTATACCCACTTCTTCCGTGCAATTGCATACCTTGTCGCCTAGAGATTCTTTGCATAGACAGAACTATCAGAATAATACTCTTTTGTTAATAATGAATGCCACTCATGCAATTTTCAATAAGACCAACTGCTGGATCTGCTCGCATTTACCGCAACATGGGGATAAGGGGCTAGGTTGGTACATTCATCCTTTACCTTTGACAACTGCTTGTTATGCTTCTCTTAGAGTGCTATTCTTTGGCCGTTGGAATGATAGCATCTCAGGGAACTTTGATGGTACAAATCTGAATAGCTTTGAAAAATGTATTTTGATGCCCCTGGGATGCTCTCTTTTTGCAAATAGGAGTAAGCCAAACGTTGCTTCTGTTAGGCCCTCTGATAGATTGTCTCGTCCCTTTCAGTCTTTGATCTCTTTCAAAATGGCTCCTATAGGCAATAAGGATGCCACGCCTCAATCCTATTCTGTTAACCATAGCCCCGATTCAGTGTCCTTCTGCATATAGAGAAATGGAACACGATCAATGGGCGATTTTAGAAATTGCGCGAACGTTGCGAACTTAACTAGTGAGAACAGACCTCTGTATGTAGGTGAACCCGTCTATTTCATTTGCGGTAATGTGGCATTCCCATGGTTGCCTATGGAGTGGCAAGGAACTTGCTATTAGGGATGTAACGGTATTACGGTATACCGTTAAAGATACCGTGAACCACTTAATTGAACAATAATAACCGTCACATTGTTTATACCGGTATACCGTTCATACCGTTAAGTGTGCTTTTCAATCTGATTTGGAAAGGTTGCAGTAAGCAAGTTCTGCGCAGTCTTGGTCTTGCACTGTTGGATGTGCCGTCTGCCAAGTAGTTTCAGTTTGAGCAGTTTTTAATGCCATTCCATAAACCACACGTGCCCGACACAAAATCAACATGTTAGCAATAGGAAGAATAAATACAGTGCCAAGAAGGAAAGGGGTTTACTTTTTATTATTTACATTTTTTTTTAAAGCGCTCACACAGCCCCAGGGCATCGAGGCGTGTTAAAGAAATTGGTTTTGTTTAATTTGTTGCGTAATTGTTTTTGTCTTCGTTGCATATTTATAACGTGCTTAAACACCCAGAGGTTTCTAAGCGCAGACCCAGGGATCGAACCTGTGTTGCTTCGTGTCGTCTTGCTTCCAAGGCACGAACGTTTCCGCTGAGCTATCCTCCCGGGACTTTGGGTTGGCGGCTTTGGGGTTTATATATTTATAATGGATAATGTTTTCTAAACATATGACAATGGCGGATTTCCCTGATGCTATCATTGAATTTACATATAATAAGTCACACTGCGAAATTTAATCATCTCTGTGGGTATTCCCTGCTGCCATACCAAAGGGTAACATGTCCGTGATTACTGAACACCTTTTGGCCCAGAAGTAAACTAAAGGCTGTAACGTAAAGAGAGAGTGCGTGCGCGTGTGTGTGTGTATGCGCACAAGCGTATACTACCATCAGACTCCATTGATCTGTGGCATGCAGATTATCAATATGGCAACATGTTCATCTTCACCAGTAGCCAGTGGGGGAGCTAAAAGCCTAAATGACCACTTAAGAAAAGCTATTCAGTTTGCTTTGCCAGTCGCAGCAGGGCCCCACCTCCCCCTCCTCTCCACACGTGCGTTTGTGTTTGGTGCAAGCAAGGGGTGGCATTTCAGTGGAAAGTATTTTGAAAAGCCCAATTCTGGCCCTGGGTGCATGGTTTTGTTTGTGATGATAAATCTGACAATTTATGACCTTTTAGAAAATATTTGTTAAGATTAGTTAACTCCACCTGCTATACCGCGATAACCATGATATACCGTCATTTGGCAAGAAGGTTATTGTACCGTCATAAAACTAATACCGTGACACCCCTACTTGCTATTTAGGGATCCTATTACCTGGAGTATTTATTGCCAGTACTGCAGAAATCTCGAAGACTCGTCCACGGCGAGATGTGAAGGTGGATACTCCAGCACAAACTTTAGGGGACATAATGAAATCCTTTGTGCCATTTTTTGGGCAAATTATGAATTCAGAAGATATCAGGGGACTAGCGAGAGTACTGGAGAGAACCATCAACCGGACCACTGACATACTCTATAGTATGACGTTAGAACAAAAAGCGATAAGATTAGTAGCTCTTCAGAACGGATGGCATTAGATGTCATTCTGGCTGAGCGTGTAGGAGTATGTAAATTAGTGGGGTCCGCTTGCTGCGTTTACGTACCAGACTCCTCTCCAACGATCTTTAGGGCAATCCAAAATCTGCATGTTCTTAGTTCGGAAGTGCATGTTCCTGAGGGAAACTGGGAACTTAGTGCACGGTTTTGGGATCTCCTACGGTCGAGGGGATTGAAGTTGCTTTCAGCCCTGCTGATTATCTTGGGTAGTTTACTGTTCCTTTGTTCTTGTATACAGTGTCTCCCTTGTATATGTTCGGTATTATGGGGGTGTTGCGCGCAAGCAACAAGTGTATTAGGACATAAAATACACGCCCCAGATAAGGTTTCCAAGGAGTACATGTTGAAAGAAACTCTAGTGTCTGTTCTAATGGCAATAGATATGTCTGATAATGATTCGGGGTGTATAGACGTTGAAATGTGGAGTTAGTCGTAAAGTGATCGAAGGTAGTTTAGCGCTTGGCATAGGCCAAAAGGAGGGTTTGTCGAAACTGATACAATATTGTTTCGTCTTCATTGTATATGTTGGCCGATGCCCAGTCGCTTTGCGAGGAAATCCGTATTGCAAGGTCATGACCTTAAGTTGATAAAGCCTCCATTTTAGGTTAGACCGCCATTTTGGTTTATCGTGCAAAGTCACCCTGTGGCCTAAAATGGCCAACCTGTCTCCTCTTGTTTTCACTTTAACCTCTTCAACCTCTGTAGGCGAGTTAATTTCCAACCTGCCTGCAGGCTATATGTTAGGGTCATGTAGACCTTGTCCTTTCTTGACCTAGGGATCAGGGGATTACTTGAATCGGCGATGTTAACCTGCAAGTACACAAGAACAATAATGCTATTTAAACATGATACGCGAAACATCTGTTTGACCTGCATTGAAGCAAATGAGTAAAGAGTGTAAAGTCACATCCAGAGAATAATAGTACTTGTTAGTAAATGTATTAAGAAGTAAACCACATGCACGAGATATGTAAATTAGGAATGAACCTGGAGCGAACCCTAGCCCAGTACATGATTAACTCGTAAGAGGCTGGACATCGTTACGAATAAACTGTATAAATATGCTGATGTCCAGCAAGCAATTCCTATTGACTGCTCACATTGAACATGCTGGTGGTCTCTGTGAAGTACTGACGGCCAAATAGCTATTTGTGTACTTTGATTTGTAAACTGTTCAGTGTTGCAATAAAGATTCTGGGAATCTATACAAGCCCGTGTTGGTGTATTTCTCTTCGCATGGTGTAAAAGCCTTAATATTGTATTTTATGATTTCAAAGCCTCCCCAGTCTTCTTCGTACCGAAGAAAGAGGGGGACTTAAGAATGTGTATTGATTACCGGGTCCTAAATCAAGTCACCATAAAAAATTGGTACCCATTACCTCTGATACCAGTACTCACAGACCAGGTGAGACAAGCGAAGATTTTCACCAAGCTAGACTTACACAGCACATATCACCTGGTACGCATGAAGAAAGGGGATGAGTGGAAGACTGCGTTCCGTACCCGCTATGGCTTGTACGAATATCAGGTCATGCCCTTTGGGCTTTGCAATGCCCCGACTGCGTTCCAGCATTTTATGAATGATGTGTTACGGGAACTCCTCGATGTCTGTGCAGTCATCTACGTCGATGACATTCTGATCTACTCCACCACTTTTCAAGAGCACGCAACCCACGTGCGAGCTGTACTCCGCAAACTGCGTGAAAACCAACTGTATGCAAAGTTAGAAAAATGCTCCTTCCACGTCACCGAGGTGGAGTTTCTGGGATATGTACTGACACCGCAGGGGATCAAAATGGACAATAGAAAAGTGGAGGCAATCTCACTTGGTCCTCACCCACGTCTGTAAAGGGAGTACAGAGTTTCCTAGGGTTTGCAAACTATTATCGACGCTTCATACCAGGATTCTCACATATCGTACATCCAATAACGTCCTTGCTGCACAAACACCGAAAGTTCGAATGGACACCAGCGACGGAAGAAGCTTTCCGAGCTCTCAAGGAAAAATTCACCCTAGTCCAATTCAGCAACACACACATCCCGATTTACCGTACATTGTGGAAACAGACTCTTCAAGCATTACCATGGGGGCCGTATTGTTTCAACAAAATCCTGAAACCGGATGTCTTCACCCCATTGCCTTTTGGTCAAGGAAATGTTCCCCAGCAGAATTAAACTGTGCAATTTCTGAGAAAGAACTCCTAGCAATCAAAAGCACAATGTGTGAATGGCGACATTACTTACTAGGAGCAAAACACACCATCACAATGATAACAGATCATCGGAACTTGCAATAATTACGCTCAGCAGTCTTCTAGGCAGCTCCGTTGGGCCCTATCCTTAATGGAATACGACTTTGTAATCACCTACCACCCTGGAGTTAAGCTCGGGAAAGCGAATGCATTATCCCGCTTTGGCACAGGAGATGAAGTCTACAATGCCCCTAACCCGGTGGAGATCATACCCAGCCATGAAATTCTCGGCCTCTGCATCGGCCCATCTCTGTTAAATACTCTGCAGGAAACAATAAAAGAAAATATGTCTGAAGAAAACCTACTGGCTTGGGACACAAAGGGAGATCAGTTCACCATTCAAACAAACTACCATACTACCCAAAACGCCTCTACGTTCCAACTAAGGATATGCAACAAGCAATTATATCAGACTACCATGACTCAATGTAAGAAGCCCATCCGAGTATAGCCAAAACCATGAAGAAAGTATGCAAATCTTATTGGTGACCAACTTGGCGAGAAGATATTGCCACCTACATAGGCACCTGCGAGGTGTGTGCACAATACAAAACATCCAGGCAAAAACCAGCCAGCCTCCTTCAGCCAATCACCATTCGGCCAGCGCCCTGGCACACAGTATCAATGGACTTCGTCACTGATCTACCTCCTAACTCAGGTTATAATACCACCCTCGTAGTAGTGGACCTCTTCTCCAAAATGGCACATTTCATAGCTCTAAAGGGTATTCCCTCAGCTCAGACCCACCCCGGCGCAGGTTTTTTTAGACCGAATTGTCAAGTTACATGGATTCCCTACCATAATCGTTTCTGACAGATGCAGCCAATTTGTATCTCGTTTTTGGAAAAAATGTTGTGTCCTGGCAAGAGTAGAAGTCTGTCTGTCTTCTAGTCACCACCCTCAAACGGACAGCCAAACCGAGCGCACAAACCATACCATGGAACAGTATTTGCGCTGTCTATTACACCAAACAAGCCAAAGCTGGACAGAAATTCTATGGATGGCAGAGTATGCCTACAACAACTCAACACATTCATCAACCCAAGCAACACCCTTCTTTACTATATATGGTCGAAACCCCAGAACGTCGGTCTACGATCCGCTAGAAAAGATTGAAATGCCCGCAGTAAAGAATCTACATGCCAGCATCATGAAAGCAGCCAGAGAAGCCAGCAGGAACCTACAGCAAGCCAAAGAAACACAGAAAAGAAATGCTGATCGCCATCGATGAAAAGCCCCAGATTATCAAGTGGGAGACTTGGTCTGGCTGGTAACTAGACAAATTGCTTTAAAGGGTCCAAAGAAATTTCAGCCTAGATACATCGGACCGCATACAATAGAAAAAGTAATTAATCCAGCAGCCATGAGACTGGCATTACCTCAACATATGCGTATACATGCCGTATTTCACGTGTCACTATTAAAACCAGCACACCTAGGAACCCGAACTTCCACACCTCCCACACCCATACAAGTGGGTGAAGAAGCACCAGAATATGAAGTAAGAACATATTAGATTCCAAACAAGTACGAAACCCCCTGTATTATTTGATTTACTGGAAGGGGTATGGACCCCAGGAAAGATCATGGGAACCCAGCACGCATGTGCATGCCCCCCGATTGGTGCGGAAATTCCATCGGGACCATCCCGAGGAACCAAAGCCCTCATACACACCATTGGGAGGGGTCTTGCGGGGTAAGACTGTCATGGGTATCAGGCATGTAGTTGGGGCAAACTGGGTGGAGGCTTGGCAGGCCTGGCATAGGCACACAAAGAACCCATAACAAATCCCTCCTTTCATTCCTTCCTAGTGTTTGTAGTAACTTCTTGGTTACAACTTCCTGTTGCCAAACAGGAAGTGCATGATATCTCATGAGCTCTCTAGTGTTTGGGTGTGGCTAGCTATATAAGCCACACCCAAGATTCTTCCAGTGCTTCGTGTTGCTTACTGTGAGCTGTATCAGCAACACACTTGCCATGCTCTGGATCAGCCAGCATCTGCTTACCTGCTCCAGATCATCCTGTTTCTGCTTACCTGCTCCGGATCATCCTGCTTCTGCTTGCCTGCTCAGGATCATCCTACTTCTGCTTACCCGCTCTGGATCATTCAGCTTCAGCTTACCTGGTTCTTACTCCACGCCGCAGCTATCTCCAGTCAAGAGGGACTTCTACACCGGCACCTGTAAGAACAAAGAAGAACAGTGTTAAAACGTGCACATCAGTAACGCTGCGCATGCTCACTGCATCTTCCCGTGACGCTGGAATCCAGGTTAGTTGCACAAGCGCACAAACCCCTGTAAGAAAGAAAAGAAATGATTTGTTGCGCTCACTCCAATAACATGGACACTTATTTCACTGCGCTGTCTCTCTCTACGCGGTGCATACTTACCATAAGCCTCTGTGCAAACTTACCTAACCACCAAGTCTCCAGTAGCGCTGAACCTGGACTCGTGGCGCTAATACCACATAATTTCTCCTGCAAGGGAAAGGGAGAGACATTACCAGGCGTGCTTGAATTGAAGGTGCTGCGCAAACCTACCAGCAACTAGCTGCTACACACAGCGCTACTCACCCAAAAAAATACCGGCAAACAAAGACAATACGGGCAATTTTGGACACTCAACGTTCTCTGCGCAACGTTCACTTGTGGGAAGGACTTTCTAGCCAGTGAAGAAACTGGCGCCTTGAACTCTCAGCCTCGCTGTGAAGGCATAAAACAGCATTTGGCATCTGAACTCAGCCTACAGACATTGGCACCAATCACATGAGTGAATCGCACCCCTGCAAATGCAGGATGGAGTGCACACCCTACTAAAGATCAAGGTATTCCTCCATTCCTGCAGAGACACAGGTGAGTGTGACACCTACTCACGCCCATGACTAGGGTAGCTTTTGACTCTAACCCTCTCTTTGCTATTCCTGTCCAAATAACTTGACACTTGGATCGTCCTGGAGACATACTACAATGAGCAGGCGGTCAAGGACACCTAGGGGCATACATGCAATGCACATGGAACATGAATGTGCACACATGTGCACGGGGAGCCACTGCCATCAACACAGTCAAGTGGCTCAGAGCGAAACCAAGCAAAGGGAGGGGAACAAGGGAGAAAAGGAAATGAAAACAGCGATCATACTGCCAAACAGAGGAGATGAAATAATGAAAATGAAGTCCAATGATAGAATATGCATTCAAAAGGTGGTCGTGCAGCCAGCAAGTGGCAAGTGCAAGATCATTTGGATAGGGCAAATCTGATGAGTGCAGAAGAAGAGTGGGGGACTGTATGGGTACACGTACAGGACCCATTGCAATGGGAGGCCTGGAGGCAGTGCAGCAGGGAGGCATGGTAAGCAGGTACCTGGGCCCGAAGGACAAAGGGTGTCCAGGTGCACAGTGCCAAGAGAGGAAACTGTTCAGCTGGGGAGAAGAGGGACTAAAGCAGAAGCAAATAGGAAGGTCTTGAGGTGCTTCCGGAAGCAGAGATGTTTCTCCTCAAGTTTCAACATGACAGGTAGGCTGTTCCAAAGGGAGGTCCCAGCCATAGACACAGATCTTCCCCCAGCTTCTTTCTTTGAGAAATGACTGACCCAGAGGGAGTGTGAGGTAGAGGAGCAAAGGACTCGAGAGGGGGGGTATTGGCAGAGGGAAAGTTGAAGGTATTTTGGAACCAGGCCCCAGAAATCCTTGTTCACAATGCAGAGGGTATAAAGTTGTATCCTTGCATCCACTGGTAACCAATGAAGGGATTTCAGAGCTGGAAAAATAGGATCCCAGGGCTTGAGGCCAAGGACAAGTCTCGCAGTCCTGTTCTGGATTAGTGGTAGAGGGCGGAGTGTGGAGGCAGGTAGAATTTTGAAAGAACCTGACACAGTAGTCCAACCTTGAGAAAACCAGAGCTTGAGAGACTGTGAGCTTGTAGGTGAACGAGAGGAAAGGCACAGTGCCCCTGAGGAGGTTAAGCAAGAAGTTACTATATCTCAAGAAATGTCAGAAATGTGTGCGGAAAAGGAATGTGTGGAGTCAAAGGTGACCCTGAGGTTTTTGGCCTTGCAGGTGGGGGTAGAAGGAGGGCCAAAGGGTGCCAGCCAGAGAGTGAGGGGAAAGGATGGTGAAGGTGTACCGATGAGGAGGATGTCAGTCTTGCTTGCATTTAGACAGATATCATTGGCAGTACACCAATTTCAAATGTCAATGAGGCAATCAAAAATGAGGGAGGGAGAAGAGGTGGCCGAGGGCAGCCTGGAAATGAGTTGAGTGTCATCAGCATAGCACTGGAAGTTGTAGCAGAGTAAGTCCAGTTCCAGCTTGCCAAAAGGCTTCTTCCTCGACGTGCCGGAGGCCGGAGCCACGTCTGGGGTGTCAGCCTTGTGCGGGAGCATGCTTCCTCCTTTTGGGCAGTGGTACTCACCCTGAGTGGCCAATATGGCCCTGATCAGTGGGGGCAGTGGCGCTGGTGGACTGGACCAAGGGAGTGGGTGTTGGAATGAGGACGGAGGGTCTGGCTTGTGTTTGACTCACTGCCTGGGTGGTGTTGGCTGTATCTGCCCATGCAGTAACCACCACCCGGCTGCTTGGGGCAGCAGATGTCATAACTGCCCCAGATACATGTGCCCCAGTCACAGCTACACTGGACACACTTGATCAGCACCTCCGGACAAGATGGAAACCGTCCTGGGAGTCCTCATCACGCAACGCAACATGCACTGCCCGACTCCGAGCCCGGGTGGTGGTCCCCACAGCTGCACCTGCAGCTACCACCACCAGTGGGCCCGAGACAGCAGATGTAAGTTGCTGTTGGGTAATATGGGCATCAGGTTGTGATGCAACAGTTGCATCTCCAGGAGCCACAGGGGGAGGTGGCATGTCTGCACCAGCATGTGGCTGGGCATCCTGCCCCAGTGGGGCACCCCGGCCTCTTCCCCCTCTGTAGCCACCCTGGACTCCCTGTCCCCCATGGTCTCAGCACCCACGTGCCCAGCCCTGGCAGGACGCCCAACTTTGCCGCCCTTAGCCTTTGGTGGCCTCCCAACAATGGCACAGATGTTAAATAGCTGATGGGAGGTGCACTCAACTATTGTCCTGGGCAATTGGGTTGAAGGGGGCAGGGTACTGGATGGAATAGGTACCCCTGTGCTCCTGCAAGGCTGTCTGTGACCCTTGGGGAAAAATGACGGGTCACGCAACGCTCAGGCACCCCCAAACATTTTCAAAAAATAAAATAAAATTAAAAAATAAATTGAAAAAAAAATAATAAAAAAATAGTACAATTTCAAAAGAAAAACATGCACGCGACCCCGGTAGCCCATGTGCATGGATTTTACCTCCAGCAGTATGATGTGGCACCCACCGACACAAAAAACTCGTACGCATGGAACACGCGGGCTACTATGACCTCAAAAACAGTACGCGATGCACAGGGGGAAACACAGTGGGAAAAATAGCATGCGCGACTCACCGTCTGCCTTGCGTGGAAAAGAAAAAGAAAAACACACGCGCTTCTGCACGTAGGCAACACCCCGCCAAAAGAAGAGGTATGAACTTCTAATGCTGTGAAGTAATCACGTGTGAATCCAGAAGAGTAAACAGATGTGTTGGTCTCCACAAACAGCACAAACAGTGGACTGCTGTCCCGTGTTCACCTTTAACTCGTGCTGAAGGCAATGCCCGCTCGTGTAACATCACTGGTGCGCTTATGCGCCAAGGCCCTTTCCTCGAAATTAAACGCTGATGTGCTGTTTTTTCACGTGCCTGCCTGCCTGCTGCCAACAGTGCCCTGCCATTTGGTGCATGCACTCCAGCCATCTGCAGGGGTCCAGTTTCTGTGACCACCCCTGCTGGAACAGAAGACTCCCGATTGGTGTTCCATCGCTTCACAGCCCAGCCCCAGGACCCAGTTGCCCACTCACACCTACCTCGGGGGTTGCCATGTCCGACCCAAGGCTGGTCTGGAGTCGAGCAGTAAGTGCCCATGCATTCCTGTTTAAAACAGTGCATGTTGCAATTTGGCTGTAGTTAGCTACTTGGCTGTATGTGTGACATGGGTCATGTATGGATGTTTGTCTGCAGGGACATGATGGTGCTGCATGTGAGCCTAGTCAGGCGTGACCCACATGGATGGTGTATGTGTTACAATGCATCATGCGGAGCAGAATGCAGAATGCACACATGTATGCATGCCTGTGTCTGTACTTGGACATGTTTGGGGTGTGAGAGATGGGTGCTGCTGTCATGGACATGCATGGAGTACATGTCCGTGTGTCTGAGTAGTGTGTGAGTGACTGGTAAATGCCATGGATGCATGACACATTTCCGTGACGATGTGTTAATTCACTGATACAGCCTAGTTATCCTTGTATCCACTGTGTCTGGGGTTATACGGGCCAGATGCATGACCCTCCGGTGATGTGTGTGCATGTGATCAGCATGTCCCATGATGCATGTAAGTTTCAGCCCACCATTGGATGTTTCTATGGTGCCTTGGACATGGATGCAAATGCTTGTTGCATGTGCCATGCCTGTTCCTGCATGTGTGTTGCCTGCACTGACCCATGTGTTGTGGAGGGACATGATGGAATTGACATTTGACAGTGTCACTCATGTGCTATTGCTTTGTGTCTAGGGGACTATTGTACAGTACCCTGATGCTTGTGTTCAATGTCTCCCTTTACACAGCGGCGAGTGAAGAAGAGGGCGGAGACGGTGCTGTGGAGGAAAGCGGCAGGGATGCCTCCACTGGCCGGCGATGCAAGGCCCAGTCACCCTCCCAGAAATTTTCTCATCCAGGAGTGAGGGGACTGGTGCTGTGTCCGCCACTAGAGCTGCAATGGAAGGGGCGGGTGAGCCCCCACAGGGGCTGGTGACAGCAGAAGACGGTGAGGAGCGATCCAGGTTGGTGGTGTATACAGAGGAGGAGGAGGCCGCTTCAGAGCTGCACAAGTGGCCTGGTGGGGGTGGTACCACTGGTGCAAGTGGTGCAGTCCAGGACCAGGGGCAGGAGGCAGCACAGGTCACCGCAGAGGGGCCTGTGCATGTCCCTGTCCCTGACACTGTGACTGCATCACCATGCACCAGCAGGGATGCCACGTCTCAGGCCCGTCTGCAGGTAGGGGGGGCCACATCATCTGGCGCTCCTCTACCTGTGGACGTGGGGATCCGTGACAGGATTGAGTCCATCCTGATTGGTGTCATGCTGCACACACATGTCATTCGTGATGACGTGCGTGCTTCCTGGGGGGAGCACACACGTCATTACAAAGAGATGTGCCAAAGTGGCCCAGTTGGGAGGGCTCATGGTTGGGGGTTTCCTCCATGTGTCGTTCTGTCTTGCGGCCCTCTCCTCCTCTGTGCACACTATACACCAGTCGTTCTCCTTGCTGTCTTCTGGCTCAGATGCCACCAGGGCCCCCTGTGGACCTGCACCAACCAAAGCAGCCAGTCTGGTGTAGATCACATCCCTGCAACAGTCGGGAGTCGGAGCTCCAGCACAGATGATCACCCCAGCAACTGGACTCCTGGCAACGGACGAGCAAGCAGCATACAAGCAGGGCACCTGCACGACGGCCCCGGGTGTTGCCATCTACCCAGAGGCAGTTGTGGTGGCGGCGGAATGCAGCAGAAAGGTGGCGGCAGGCTCGGCGTAGGAGGCATGTGGCCTCGGGGCCCTCTACATCATCGGGGCAGGCATCGGCCGGCGGGCAGGAGGACCCAGAATTGGGAGTGTCTTCCATGTGGCAGCGGTTGGGCCAGCAAATAGGTGCGGAGCGGCGGCGGGCAGAGAGGGCACGGCTCACAATGGTCAGAGCGGAGAACTCCATGCACTGGGCTTTGAGGCGGGCTGAGTGCCTCGAGGCAACTCGCAAGGAGTTGGAGGAGGCCATGGCTGCATCCCTGCGAGACCTCGAGGACAGGGAACAGGCCCGCCTCCGGAACATCGACATGGAGTTCAATGATACCCTGGCCCGGGACATCAATAAGGAGCCGTCGGACTAGGCCGCCACCTTTGTATATAGTTGTTTAGGTTTAGGTTTCATTTGGTTTTTATTATGATTTGGAGTTCACAGATTTTGCTCCACTTTTTGTGTATAGTTGTATTTTAGAGAGGGTTTTAGGTAGGTTTCCTTTTGTTTTGGGATATTGGACCCTTCAGACATTTGTTTACAATTTTTCCGGACATGTGCATACATTCTTTTTTAGATGTTCACATGAATTAATGTTTTTTTATGCTTTTCAACTTATTATTCTTTTCACTGGACTTGGTTATGGACCACTTATATTTTTTCATGTTTTGGATGTGTTTTTTTCCTTGGATTAGACTTTCTTTTTCTTATTGCACTATTTATTTCTTCATTTGCATGTGTGGTTTTCATTTTGTCATTTGTTTTACTTTTTAATACATTTCATAATTCGACATTATTGGTGTGGTCTACTATGATTTATATTGTGCATGTCTCCATGAGCATTGGCTAAGTAATGTGTTTCCACTGTGTGGCTCTGTAGGACATTTGTTGATGGGCATGCTGGTTCTTTTCAGACTATCATGGAATGGGTCATTTACTAGGGAATGGGTGCAGTGGATCATTGGGTGTTTGTACTGGGGGGGGGGTGGGTGTGAGGGATTTGGGTTTCCATTAGGGCCATGGATCTTTATATATGTATAGTTCTGATGTGGTGTTTGGGGGGACATGAGTCAGGGCCTGCTGGCAGGTGCCTGTCAATGGGGGTGGGTGGGGGGACATGATTCGGGGGCTGCTAGCAGGTGCCTGTCAATGGGGAGAGGTAGGGGGGACATGAGTCGGTTTGGGGGTGGGTGGGGGCACATGAGTCAGGGCCTGCTAGCAGGTGCCCGTCAAATGGGGGTGTGTGGGGGGGAGATGAGTCGGGGGCCTGCTGGCAGGTACCTGTAAATGCGGGGGGTGGGTGGGAGGGACATGTGTCGGGGCCTGCTGGCAGGTGCCCGTCAATGGGGGGGGCATGAGTCGGGGCCTGCTGCAGGCGCCTGTCAGTTCAGGGGGGACATGAGTCGGGGCCTGCTGGCAGGTGCCTGTCAATGGGGAGTGCATGGGGGGACATGAGTCTGGACCTGAGGCAGGTGCCTGTCAATGGGGGTAGGTGGGTGGGAAATGACTCGGGACCTGCTGGCAGGTGCCCGTCAATTGGGACTGGGAGGGGGGACATGAGTCGGGCCTACTGGCAGGCGCCCATCAATTGGGGATGGGTGGGGGGACATGAGTCAGGGCCTGCTGGCAGGTGCCTGTCAATTGGGGGTGGGTGGGGGGAACTTGAGTCGGGGCCTGCTGGCAGGTGCCTGTCAATTAGGGGGGCATGAGTCTGGGCCTGCTGGCAGGTGCCCGTCAATTGGGGGTGGGTGGGGGGGACATGAGTCAGGGCCTGCTTGCAGGTGCCCATCAATTGGGGGCAGGTGGGGGGGACATGAGTCGGGGCCTGCTGGCAGGTGCCCATCAATTGGGAGTGGGTGGGGGGACATGAGTCGGGGGCCTGCTGGCAGGTGCCTGTAAATGGGGGGTGGGTGGGAGGGACATGAGTCAGAGCCTGCTGGCAGGTGCCCATCAATTGGGACTGGGAGGGGGACATGAGTTGGGCCTACTGGCAGGCGCCCATCAATTGGGGATGGGTGGCGGGACATGAGTCAGGGCCTGCTGGCAGGTGCCTGTCAATTGGGGGTGGGTGGGGGGAACTTGAGTCGGGGCCTGCTGGCAGGTGCCTGTCAATTAGGGGGGCATGAGTCTGGGCCTGCTGGCAGGTGCCCGTCAATTGGGGGCGGGTGGGGGGGACATGAGTCAGGGCCTGCTTGCAGGTGCCCATCAATTGGGGGCAGGTGGGGGGGACATGAGTCGGGGCCTGCTGGCAGGTGCCCATCAATTGGGAGTGGGTGGGGGGACATGAGTCGGGGGCCTGCTGGCAGGTGCCTGTAAATGGGGGGTGGGTGGGAGGGACATGAGTCAGAGCCTGCTGGCAGGTGCCCATCAATTGGGGGTGGGTGGGGGGACATGAGTCGGGCCTGCAGGCAGGCGCCTGTCAATAGGGGGTGGGTGGGGGGGACATGAGTCAGGGCCTGCTGGCAGGTGCCCGTCAATTGGGGGTGGGTGGGGGGTTCCATGAATCAGGGCCTGTTGGCATGTGCCCGTCAATTGGGGGTGGGTGGGGGTACATGAGTCAGGGCCTGCTGGCAGTTGCCCATCAATGGGGTGGGGGGACATGAGTTGGAGCCTGCTGGCAGGTGCCCGTCAATTGGGGGTGGGTGGGGGACTGGAGTAGGTGGCTGCTGCAGCCGCCTGTCAATTTAGGGGGTACATGAGTCGGGGCCTGCTGGCAGGTGCCCGTTAATGGGGGCTGGGTGGGTGGACATGTGTCGGGTCCTGCTGGCAGGCACCTCTCAATTGGGGGGGCATGAGTCGGGCCTGCTAGCAGGTGCTTGTCAATTGGGGGTCTGTGGGGGGTACATGAGTCAGGGCCTGCTTGCAGGTGGCAGTCAATTGGGGGTGGGTGGGAGGGACATGAGTCGGGGCTTGCTGGCAGGTGCCTATCAATTGGGAGTGGGTGGGGGGACATGAGTCGGGGGCCTGCTGGCAGATGCCTGTAAATGGGGGGTTGGAGACACATGAGTCGGGGCCTGCTGGCAGGTGCCTGTCAATTGGGGGTTGGTGGGGGGACATTTATCTGGCCTGCTGGCAGGCACCTGTCAATGTGGGTGAGTGGAGGGGACCATGATTCAGGGCCTGCTGGCAGGTGCCCATCAATTGGGGGTGGGTGTACATGAGTCGGGGCCTGCTGGCAGGTGCCCGTCAATTGGGGATGGGTGGGGGGACATGAGTCTGGGCCTGCTGGCAGGTGCCCGTCAATGGGGGGGACATGAGTCGGGGCCTGCTAGGAGGTGCCCGTCAATTGGGGGTGGGTGGGGGGACATGAGTCGGGGCCTGCTGCAGGCACCTGTCAGTTGAGGGGGGATATGAGTCAGGGCCTGCTGGCAGCCGCCCATCAATTGGGGTGGGTGGCGGGGACAAGAGTCGGGGCCTGCTTGCAGGTGCCAGTCAATTGGGGGTGGATGGGGGTCATGAGTCGGGGCCTGATGGCAGGTGCCCATCAAATGGGAGTGGGTTGGGGGGACATGAGTCGGGGCCTGCTGGCAGGTGCCTGTAAATGGGGGGTGGGTGGGCGGGACATGAGTCGGGGCCTCCTGGCAGGTGCCCGTCAATGGGTGGGGACATGAGTCGGGGCCTGCTGCAGGCGCCTGTCAGTTCAGGGGGGTACATAAGTCGGGGCCTGCTGGCAGGTGCCTGTCAATGGGGAGTGAGTGGGGGGACATGAGTCGGGGCCTGAGGGACGTGCCCGTCAATTGGGGGTGGGTGGGGGGACATGAGTCAGGGCCTGCTGGCAGGCACCCATCAATTGGGGGTGGGTCAGGGGACATGAGTTGGGGTTTGCTGGCAGGAGCCTGTCAATTGGGGGGGCATGAGTCGGGGCCTGCTGGCAGGTGCCCATCAATTGGGGGTGGGTGGGGGGAACATGAGTCAGAGCCTGCTTGCAGGTGCCCATCAATTGGGGGAGGGTAGGGGGGACATGAGTTGGGGCCTGCTGGCTGGTGCCCATCAATTGGGAGTAGGTGAAGGGACATGAGTTGGGGGCCTGCTGGCAGGCGCCTGTAAATGGGGGGTGGGTGGGAGGGATATGAGTCAGGGCCTGCTGGCAGGTGCCCATCAATCGGGGGTGGGTGGGGGGGACATGAGCCGGGCCTCCTGGCAGGCACCTGTCAATGGGGGGTGGGTGGGGGGGAGATGAGTCAGGGCCTGCTGGCAGGTGCCCGTCAATTGGGGGTAGGTGGGGGGTTCCATGAGTCGAGGCCTGCTGGCATGTGCCCATCAATTGGGGTGGGTGGGGGAACATGAGTTGGGCCTGCTGGCAGGCGCCCGTCAATTGGGGGTGGGTGGGGGGACATATGTCAGGGCCTGCTGGCAGGTGCCCATCAATTGGGGGTGGGTAGGGGGGACATGAGTCCGGCCTGCTGGCAGGCACCCGTCAATTGGGGGAGTAGGGGGTACATGAGTCGGGCCAGCTGGCAGGTGCCCGTCAATTGGGGGTGGGTGGGGGACATAAGTCAGGGCCTGCTGGCAGGTGCCCGTCAATGAGGGGGGACATGAGTTGGGGCCTGCTTGCAGGTGGCCGTCAATTAGGGGTGGGTGGGAGGGACATGAGTCGGGGCTTGCTGGCAGGTGCCCGTCAATTGGGGGTGGGTGTACATGAGTCGGGCCTGCTGGCAGGTGCCCGTCAATTGGGGATGGGTGGGGGGACATGAGTCGGGGGCCTGCTGGCAGGTGCCTGTAAATGGGGGGTGGGTGGGAGGGACATGAGTCGGGGCCTGCTGGCAGGCACCTGTCAATGGAGGGTGGGTGGAGGGGACCATTATTCAGGGTCTGCTGGCAGGTACCCGTCAATTGGGGGTGGGTGTACATGAGTCTGGGCCTGCTGGCAGGTGCCCGTCAATGGGGGGGACAGGAGTCGGGGCCTGCTGGCAGGTGCCCGTCAATTGGGGGTGGGTGGGGAGACATGAGTTGGGGCCTGCTGCAGGCACCTGTCAGTTGAGGGGGGGATATGAGTCAGGGCCTGCTGGCAGGTGCCCGTCAATGGGGAGGACATGAGTCGGGGCCTGCTGGCAGGTGCCCATCAATTGGGGGTGGGTGGGGGGAACATGAGTCGGGGCCTGCTTGCAGGTGCCCGTCAATTGGGGGTGGGTGGGGGGGACATGAGTCGGGCCTGCTGGTAGGTGCCCATCAATGGGGTGGGGGGACATGAGTCGGTGCCAGCTGGCAGATGCCCGTCAATTGGGGGTGGGTGGGGGATATGAGTCGGGCCTGCTGGCAGGCGCCTGTCAATGGGGGGTGGGAGGGGGGACATGAGTCAGGGCCTGCTGGCAGTTGCCCGTCAATTGGGGGTGGGTGTACTTGAGTCGGGGCCTGCTGGCAGATGCCCGTCAATTGGGGTGGGTGGGGGGACATGAGTCGGGGCCTGCTGGCAGGTGCCCGTCAATGGGGGTGACATGAGCCAGGGCCTGCTGGCAGGTGCCCATCAATTGGGGTTGGGTGGGGGACATGAGTCGGGGCATGCTGCAGGCACCTGTCAGTTGAGGGGGGATATGAGTCGGGGCCTGCTGGCAGGTGCCCGTCAATGGGGGGTTTGGGGGGATGAGTCGGGGCTCCCAAGTGCATGGTGCCATGTGACCTGCCTGCAGGGCATGGGGAGGGTGGATGGGCTGCCTGCAGGGCATGGGGAGGGTGGATGGACTGCCTGCAGGGCATGGTCAGGGTGGATGGGCTGCCTGTGGGGCATGGTCAGAGTGGATGGGCTGCCTACGGGGCATGGTCAGGGTGGATGTGCTGCCTGCTGGGCAAGGGGAGGGTGGATGGGCTGCCTGCGGGGAATGGTCAGAGTGGATGGGCTGCCTGCGGGGCATGGTCAGGGTGGATGGGCTGCCTGCGGGGCATGGGGAGGGTGAATGGGCTGCCTGCGGGGTATGGTCAGGGTGGATGGGCTGCCTGCGGGACATGGGGAGGGTGGATGGGCTGCCTGAGGGGCATGGTCAGAGTGGATGGGCTGCCTGTGGGGCATGGTCAGGGTGGATGGGCTGCCTGCGGGGCATGGGGAGAGTGGATGGGCTGCCTGCGGGGCATGGTCAGGGTGGATGGGCTTCCTGTGGGGCATGGTCAGGATGGATGGGCTGCTTGCGGGGCATGGGAAGGGTGGATGGGCTGCTTGCGGGGCATGGGGAGGGGTGTAGGGTGGACCCCTGTGGCGTGGTCTGGCCGCAGGGGGTGCATGTGGCTTCTCACAACACTGCTGTGTGAATCTGGGGGTACAGGAGTGAGAATTACATGCGAATGGGCTGGCGTGAGCGGGGTACGCATAATCCGAGGGGTGCACAGGGAGTTTTACATGTGATTTTGCTGGCACAAGCGGGGTACGCGTATTCCAGGGGTGCGTGGGGAGTTTTACACGTGATTTTGCTGACACGAGCAGGGTACACTTATTCCAGGGGTGTGCGGGGAGTTTTACAAGCAATTTCTCTGGCACAAGCGGGGTACGTGTATTCCAGGGGTGCACGGGGAGTTTTATAAGCAATTTCACTGACACAAGCGGGGTACGCATAATCTGAGCTGTGCGCAGGGTGTTTTACATGCGATTTCGCTGGTGCGAGCGGGGTACGCATAATCCAAGGGGTGCGCGGGGAGTTTTACACACGATTTCAGTGGCACGAGCGGGGTATGTGTGATCTGAGGGGTGCACAGAGAGTTTTACATGTGATTTCGCTGGCGCGAGCATGGTATGCGTGATCTGAGGGGTGCGCGGAGAGTTTTACATGTGATTTTGCTGGCGCGAGCGGTGTACGCGTAATCCAAGGGGTACGTGGGTAGTTTTACACACGATTTCGCTGGCGCGTGCAGGGTATGCGTAATCCAGGGGTGCACGGGGAGTTTTTGCATGCGATTTCGCTGGCGTGAGTGGGGTATGCGTGATCTGAGTGGTGTGCAGAGAGTTTTACATCTGATTTCGCTGGCGCGAGCGGTGTACGCGTAATCCAAGGGGTGCGCGGGTAGTTTTACACGTGATTTCGCTGGCACGAGCAGGGTATGCATAATCCGAGGGGTGCGCGGGTAGTTTTACACGCGATTTCGCTGGCGGGAGCGGGGTACGCGTATTCCAAGAGGTGCACAGGGAGTTTTACATGCGATTTCACTGGCATGTGAGGGCTGAGTGGCGTTTTAGCGCGTTTTCGTGGTTGGGGGGCTGTATGCTGGTCCACTGGCCTTTGTGCCATGTAGGGGATTTGTGCAATGTTTTTGGCGCACAGGGCGGGGTTGGGGGCGTAACTGGCACCACGGCTGGTTATGGATGTGAGTATCAATGAATACGCTGTGTGTGATAATGGGTTTTGGCGCACGCGGCTGGCGCACGCGGCACACCCTGCCTATCTGCGCTGCTTCTGCGCTAAATTACCCCTTTCGTTCCTTGCTGCTTCATTCCTACTACCAATAGCTGTCACTAAAAACAAAATCGCATTGACCTTTCTTTTATTTCATTTAGGGTATTTTTAAAGCTGGTAGAACACAAGAGCTATGTATTTATAACAAGGAGCTGCATCACTCGCAATGGAAGGAATACATAGCGCAATCATGTAAGGTAGTACAACTAGCACAAATGTAATAATACGTTAAGAAGATAGTGTTGTGTAACACGGGTTATCACACTTGATGGAACAGCATGTCAGAGAGGGTGTGCTGGAGTCAGAGATTTGGGGCATGATTCACAGAAGCGTTTTAGAATGGGGCAATCCCATAAGAAAACGTTCTGTGAATCAGGCCTTGGTGTTGGGCAGTGGAGGGGACGAGCTTGGTGGTTTTGGGGTTCGCATGAAGAGATGAGTTTTAAGTGCCTTCCTAAATTTCTGGAGAGATGGGGATGGGGGTTTCTTAGACCCGCATTATGAAGTTGGCACCAATGGTAAAAACAGTTGTTATTTTCCAGTGTTGCCTGTTTTTACTGCCTAACAAATTATGAGATAAGGGTTAGGAAAATCACATGCAGCAAATATTGCCTGATTATGAGATCAGGTACACCGTAATGGCTCCAATTTTACAGTTACACAGTAATGGCTCCAATTTTACTTCCACCTTAGAGATGGGGGTACAAATTGTAAATATTGCCTCAAACTATTGAAGATGTTCGATTTTATTTTGTTTCAAGTATTTATTTAGTGCAGACCTAGTTTCAAGAAGCAGCAGAGCACTATACACGTTTTACATTAAGGGAAGGGTTGCACTAATTCGCCTTTATTTGAAGTACTAATGGGGCCGAAATAGTGTCTGCCACAGATTCCCATCTTTTTACCCCCCTTTCAGTGTAATGTAGAGATTTGCCAATAATGACCCTTCGGTGCATTTTTCAAAATTGTACAGCAGCCATATGTTGTTAATTTATATGGCATTTGTATAGAACCCAATGCCATTAGTATGACCTCAAAGCGCTGTAGGGTGAATGCACTTGTAGCACCGAGGTCCGAGGTATGAGAATTGAAGGAGGACTTTTAGAATGTGTGTGTGTATTTTAGCCAGCACGAAGGTAGGGAGGGGGCAGCTAAATCCCTGCTAGCAACCCATGGATATTTGGCTAGTGGATGGGTGCTGTGATAGACTGTCAAGAGAGTAGGCGATTCAAAGAGAATGAGTATGTGCCCAGCTGGCCTGATTTTTTGTTGTGGGACTCGGCTGCATTCTAATGGCAGAGGTGATGTGCGTTATGAAATCGAGTAGTGAATTGCAGCAGATGTATGCGTGGGAGTGGTCTTGCCCTGGGCGGGATAAGGCTATGTTCCATTGAGATGGAGTGTTATAAGTGCCATAGAGTCCCTGCAGGCTTTGAAATGCAAGCCTACCGCACTATCCCTGCGGAAAACCTTGCGGGGTAGTGGCACCAGACAGCAGCAAGATTCAAAGTGCAAGCCTACAGCACTGTACCTGTGGGAAAAGATGCAGGGTAGTGGCAGAAAACAGTAGCTAGATTCAAAGTACCGGCCTACAACACTATCCCTGTGGAAAAAAAATGTAAGGTAGTGGCACAAAGCTGTATCTAGATCTAGATTCAAAATACAGCTAGAATCAAAATACAGGCCTACAGCAGTATTAGAGGTACAATCAAATCATCGTTCCCTACCTGATTGTTGCAGTTGACAGGGGTCGTGGCATAGCAGGTGCTGGGTCACCCATGGTGAAAAGGCAAACAGGTGACGTAGGTGCCCAAGGAGGTACTCTTTGCCAGAGCTCCTAACTAGCTGCTTGGGCAAGGCTGATCTGGAGCTTCTACTAAAGGCTTTGCCTTCTGGGTCTCGTGACCCGTTCTCTTAGCCAAAGGGGAGAAGGGCAGGAGGGGGGCAGTGCAGGTAGTTCTGGTGGGAGGGAGGAAGTGTGGCGTGGTCATCACTTTGGAAGTGAGGATTCCCTTTATTGAAAGGAAATGAAGATGGGAGGTCACCAAGGAGAATTGCAATTCTGCTGGAGCAGAGACTTATCTTTGAATCTGGTGACTGCAGCGTTTCTGGCGAGGGGCAGCAAAGTTTGTGGTGGCTTTGCCTTATGGGTCCCATGACACGTTCGCTTAGCCAATTAAAGGGGGGAGGTTGGGAGCAGGGTGGAGCAGGCGGGGCTGGTGGGAAGGAGGAAGGATAGCATTGAGAGCACTTTTAATGGGAGGATTCCCCTTTTTAAAAGAAAATTAAGATGATGATTCACAAAGGGGAATGGTGAATCTGCTGCAGCAGAGCCTTACCTCTGAATCTAGTGGATGCAGTGTCTCTGGCGAGGGACAGCAAAGTCTGTGGCGGCTTTGCTTTCTGGGTCCCATGACCTGCTTGCATAGCTAATTAAAAGGAAGAAGGGATGGGGGGGCAGAGCAGCAAGGGCTGGTGGGAGGGGGAAGGATAGAATGTATGGAGAGCACTTTGGATGCGAGGAATCCCTTTTCTTAAATGAAATTAAGTTAGTGAGCCGCATGGCGAATGGCGATTCTGCTGGAGCAGAGCCGTCCCTTTGAATCTGGTAGATGCAGCATCTCTGGTGTTGGTAAGGATATGACCCCCCCCTTTGAGTCACTCCAGGAACATAACATATGTAATAAACAAGGGGGGGAAGCACAGCCACCCCCACAGCGTTCTATTGCATCACATCCCATAGAGAATAACACATATACTATAGCCTCCAGCCCTGCAATAAGAAGCCATTTTGAACTAGGCCCAACACCATCTTTTCGACTAGGCCTGAAAATCCATTTTGCGGTAGAAATACAGCTCTCCCATCACCAGTGGCTCACACCATGAGCTCACACCATCGCCTCCCCCTTGCCAGCACTGCTCAAGCCCCTGGTCTCACGGAAGCCCAGCCATGCCTTGTTACAATCCCGTAATATCATTGCCGAAAGAATGTGCTCTGCGGAGAGCGTGAGACAGTGACAAGTCATAAGCTCTAGTGCCCATTCATCTCCACTAAACTGCCCGTGCCCTCTCATCCCCAATCTGCCAGGCCAGAGCCCACCAGCCATGACCCCATTTCCTTTCATGCTGATACCTATCTGACTTGCCGTACCTCGATTATTCCAGGACCCCTGTCACAGCCCTAATCTTGTGTAGCCGTATATTATCCCATAAGAAACACACGCCCACCTACATCACTAGGATCCCAGGAGGGCAGATGGTAGATCAAAACCTTAGGGGTGGGCACCTGGGTGTGAGATCTGCGGTATCAGAGAGAATCCAAAGTGTAAAGGTTGGAATGCCTATATATTAGCTAATCTGACCTAAGTACCCGCATTCATGCAAGATTTTGTGTGTGTGATTATTTCTGCATGATCAGTTCCTGTTGTTTAGTTTAGAATAGTTAGTTAGAGAATTTGTTTCCTTTTCCTGACCTTCACACTGCAGAGATCAGCCCAGCTGACCCACGAGTGCCAAAAGCAACTGCACAACTGCGACCAATCAGCATCTTGTATCCTGTATAATATCGACTGTACCATATACCTGTCGTCATCAGTGATGCTTTGTGTCATTTTAATGTACTGCCCGTGCAATGTTTCAGTAGAGTGGTCTCAGGCAGCAGAGTTCTTTGCTGACAATTTTTATAATTATATAAACTTTGTTATCTTTGCAACTCATCTCCTGGTGTCATTCCCCTGATGGGGAGTCTACCTTATTTTACAATTTAGTGGGACATGTGTTTTGGGAGTGCCTTCATTTGGTGACCCCCTTTAGACGTGATTTCCTTGAGTCCCCCGTACTTGCGGTGAGATCCAGGGCTTCTCTGGCAAGGCCAGCCCCACCTACGGCTGACCAGTCCCCCAAAAACGTGTATGCAAAAGGAGAAGGTTCTTGTGGGTCCCGGCTTTACGAATACCCGGCTGCTCACCTGAGCTGGGTGCTTCCCCAAAGAGAGGCCTAGAAGTTGTGGATAGACCGCAAACGTAGGCTCCTGGAAGAACACATGAACATGAGTATAAATTGCAAAGAATGACAAAGCAGGGGTTATTATGGAGAACATAGAGCAGTGTGATTGAGGGTAACTCACAGTGTATGAATGGATGAATGAATCAGATGACTTGTTGAAGTAAACCGCTTTCAATTTTTTATGGCCATTAGTATTTTTTAGTAGAAACACGTGAAGGAAAAGATAAAAGCGGAAGTACAGGCGCTTGACCTAGAGAGAAGTTGGAGGGTGGCACCACAGAGCACTATTTTGGCCAGTGCTGGAAATAAATAAAGAGACAGAAAAGTAGGAGCCCAATTAACTTATTATCTTAGTTTATTATTTTCCGTGTTTTTTCAATATATATGTATGAAGGAAGGCCCAGGAGGAGCGACCGTGATGTGAATGATGAGGGAGTGAGTGGGAATAGAATGGTGGCTCTGAAATAAGGGTGAGGGGTGGTTGGGGTGTTATATGTGGTTTGTGTTATGCATTATGTCCTAGTGATTTGAAAACTGTCTTGTATTGATGTGTCTTAAGTAGATGTATTATGCATTGTGATTGCATAGTATATTAACATATATAAGAATTTCAAGGGTAGACTGGGAATACCCACCTAGAAAAAGAAACTTGAGGAAGGAAAGACGAGTCACTAACTAACGAGTCAAATGTGTCACTAACTCGGAGCACTGCTCCGCCCCCTCCTTATGTTCCATCGACCACCACACCTGCCCCGGCAGGAGTAGGTGTTCAAGACCTTGAGGTGGCGCTAGTATCTACCGGTACAGAACTAGCTCGATTACGGGGCAGCATGTGACCCAACACGAGGATTAGAAGGGGATCCCAGACCTCCACTGGGTACCCCACGAATACAGGAAGACAAATGGAAATTGGGAGAGATACTCTTCAAGATTGTCAGCGCACCCATGCGCGCCATGCAAGTAGAGTGGGAGGGAGGGACTGATGGTGTGGGGTTTGATACGGTGGCCTTATAAGAGACGAAGAGTCACAAAGTGATTTTGTTGATTTGGAAGAAGATGCAGTGGGAGGGGTAACACCGGTCCAGTGGGTCATGCCTACGGCGGGAGATGCCTGGGAAGGAAGAGTAAGGAACAGATTGGGAAGTATGGCATTTGCTAAATGGAAAGGATCCGGAACTAGGGGTGGAAAGTAAAATCAAAACTGCAAATGCCCCTCATCCACAAGGAAGCGGGACGACCCCATTATGTTCCATGGGTTCAAATGGATAAAAATAATCTCCTCAAGTCCCTCCCCCCGCTCACCGCGGGTGTTGGGAAATGGACATATACCTTTGAGAAAAATGCCGCCGGAGTAGCCCTTGCTATAGGGGACATTAAAAGCCTCTTGGTGTCTGCAATAGGAGACCAGGCAGACACAGTATGGGTGAAAGCAGGGTTTCCGGGAGTAACATTGAGTAATGACACGCACAATGGAGCATCATTTAATAATGTTCAGGCACAAGTCTTGGATGCATTGTGGAGAACCATCCACAATACCCCCAACATACACTTTATAATGCAATGTACAATGGGGGAGGATGAAGATACCGCGCAATTCATTCTTGGGGTGCAGGAGATTTGGCGCGCAGAAACAGCCATTGTGTGAAACCAGTTGACCTCCCTATTCTATTTTATCATTAAAAGGGGATTACACAAGGACGTACAGAAGACCCTAGAAAAAATACCAGGAATGGAAGCAAAGGGGTGGGCAGAGATTCAAAGAATCATAGTCAAAGTAAAGGAAAAAGAGATTGTTCAAAGGAGGTTAGCTGAAGAAGCAAAACTCGTGCAGACAACGTTAGTGAAGGTCGTGGCTGTAACAGCCACGCTGCCCACAGATCAGTTGGGAGAAGAGGGGTGTGTCTCCATAGCCACACAGGCAAGAATGGCAGCAGTGTGGACGGATAACGAACAATGGCAGTGGGAAGGAGAGCAGCCATACATGGGACCCCAGTGGCAAGGAAGGCCTGCCAGAGGACGAGGTGGGTTCAGGGGAACCTGGGGAGGAGGACAGGGGGGCGGGGGAATATGGAGGGCTGGGCCCCAGAGGAGGGATCTCATGACCATTGTGACATCCCAGTCAATAAGAAGGGATATGCTACATTACAATCATAATTGCACTTAGGTGCAGTGACCCTTTTAAGAGGTCCAATGCATATGGGGATTTTTTTTTTAAATTTAAGTTTTATTGGTTTTATATCATATGGGAAGTACAAACAATTACATGCAAGTTAAATTCACTTTAGTGCATCAATTTGACAGTTCCACTGGGTAAATGTTTTACATTCTACTATTATTGTCCTTCCCACCCCTTCTGGGTTTGGGTGTTGAATTCCCTCCCTCCCCACTCCTTCTTCCTGACGGCTTTTCAGATTCTACCAGTTTGTCGGATAATGCTTAGTTCATGCTTATCATAGAGTGGGACTTTGTTTTCCTGTGCCTCATTTGTGCTTAGGATTTGCAGCAGGCTAGTTTTGTTGGGACATATCCGTGGTTAGTCTGTTCTCGTTCGGCGATGTTGTTGTCATTTGTCTTTGTTTTTCGGCTCGTTTGATTATTCATTTCCTATATACTGATTGACAAAATCGCACCATATTTCTTCATGTCGCGCCACCTTATCATGGAGGGCTGCTGTGATTTTCTCCATTGTGTGGATATTTCTTGCAATTTGGATCTATTCTTTCTTAACTGGAAGGTGTGAGGACTTCCATCGGATGACCAGGCATGCTCTAGCGGCTAACAGCAATGGTGACACCAATCCTTTAACCCTAGTGAGCTCTTCTTCTTCTTCTTCTTCTTCTTCTTCTTCTTCTTCTTCTTCTTCTTCTTCTTCTTCTTCTTCTTCTTCTTCTAGGTCACACAAATATAAGAGGGGAGCCGAGCTCCTCTCGATGCCGTCTACCTGTTTGATCCACCCTAGAACTTCATTCCAGTATATGAGGACTTTGGGACAGTCCGACCACATGTGCCAGTAGTTGGCTTCCATTCCGCATTGTCTCCGGCATTTTGAGCTGTTGTTTTGGTACATTTTCGACAGTCTGAGTGGGTCGTATTGCCATCTGTGAAGTAGCTTTATGAAATTTAGTTTGTATTGCGAGGCAATTGATATCCAGGATGGCGTGCTGCAAATCTTGTCCCACGTCGGTTGGTCAAATTCCTTGCCGAAATCTTTTTCCCATTTTCTTTTTAGACGGAGGCTTGAGGCTTGATCAGTGCAGATTAGGGCGCTATACATGCGTGCTATTAGCCCTTTGTTTGTGATGGTCGTGTCCAGGATTGTTTCGAAGGGCGTTAGCTCTCTTCATGTCTTGTCTTTCCATTCCTTCTTGGACATGACGCCTTTCAAGCGCAGATATAAGAAAGTCTATATTGGGTGTATCTGGAGAGCTTCCTCTAGTTCTATGACTGGTATGAACTTGTCTTTTCTCCATAACTGACCTACTCTTTCAAGTCCTGCGTCGAACCAGGTTTGGTATCTTGGATGTTCTGGGATTTCTTCTCTGATCCCTGGGACCCAGAGGTGGCTCAGGGGGAAGGGTGATGTGGTTACTCCTACCATTCCATTTCCTTCTTTCCATATATTTCATATTGTCCCCAATATTGGATGATTGCACAGTCTTCTTGTGAACTGTGGCCGAGGAACCCATATCCATTATGCAAGGGTCGCCGGGGTTAGGTTATCATTGTCCAATTGAACCCATTGCAGGTCTTTCCTGTCCCTGAGGTGGGGGATGAGGATTTGTAATTGTGCCGCCTGAGAGTATCGTTCAATGTCGGGGAGGCCAACTCCTCCTTGGTCCTGGGGTAATATTAGAGTTGCGTATGGTATTATGGGTTTTTTCCCCGCCCATAGGAATCTAGTTATTGCCCTTCTCACTTGTTTGAAGAAGTGGTCTGGAACTGTTACCGGGAGTACCTGAAAGGGGTACAAGAAGCATGGGAGACTAACCATTTTCACAGCGTTTAGACGTCCCATCCAAGAAATTGTGAGAGGTTGCCACTTTGTGAGGTCTGCGTTTAGGGCAGCGAGGAGTTGGGGGAAGTTGGCTTTGTATATATCCGCGACGTCCCTGGTCAAGTTGACACCTAGGTATCTTAATGTCGGGCCGCCGATGATGAGTCCCAGTCGCTCCAATTCTATTAGTTGAGCTGGCGATGGTTCGTGCAGCGGGAAGAGGATGGATTTGTTTTTTTTAATTTTGAAGCCTGATAGTACCCCGTATTCCTCTATAAGATGGATTGCCTGGGGGACAGACGTCATTGGATTCTGCACTTGGAGCAAAATGTCATCTGCGTATAGGGCCAGCTTGTATTCACGGCCGCTCACGCGTAGTCCCTCGACGCCGTCGCTCATTCTGATCTTCTGTGCCAGTGGTTCCAGGGGTTGTGCGAATAGTATGGCGGAGAGGGGGCATCCCTGTCTCGTTACTCTGGTCAGGGGGAACCAGTGTAAGTACTGGAAGTTCACGCGATGGATTCCCGTGATGCGGTGTAGACAGCTTTGATTCCTCGTCAGAGGGCAGGGCCCAAGCCTATTTTCTTCAGCATGGCCTTGAGGAAGTACCATTCAACTCTGTCGAACGCTTTCTCCGTGTCGATTGAGAACAGTACAGGTGTGTTCTGCATTTTCTTGGCTTCATGAATTAGATGGAGGGTCTTGCGAGTGGAGTCCGCTCCCTGTCTGCCAAGGATATCTGCCTGCCTCCACTCTCCGCCCCCTGCAACTCATCCAGAACAGAACTGCGAGACCTGTCCTTGGCCTCAAGCCCAGGGACCGTATCTCTCCAGGACTGAAATCTCTACACTTGCTCCCAGTGCCTGCGAGGATTAAGTTCAAAACCCTCTGCATTGTCCACAAGGCCTTCTGGGGCCTGGGTCCTAAATACCTTCAACTCTCACTTCCTAAATATCTTCCCTCCCGAGCCCTTCGTTCATCCATCTCCAACTCCCTCAGAGTCAGCCGCTTCTCGAAGCAACGAGCTGGGGGTAGATCTCTCGCCGTGGCAGGGGCCTCCCTCTGGAACAGCCTTCCTGCCTCCCTGAAACTTGAGGAGAACCATCTCCGGTTCAGGAAGCACCTCAAAACCTTCCTCTTTGCTTCTGCTTTCTCTCTCCCTCTCCCCTGCTAAATTCTCGACTGAATCTGCACCTAATCTGCAACTGGACCACTCTCACAGACCTCGGTCCTGGGCCCAGCCACTCTCCTCTTGCACTGCCTCCCTGGAAACCCCTGCACTGAGGGACTGTTTCTGTATCCCTACAGCCCCCCCCTTTCCAAGCACTTGTCTGCACTTACCTTGCACTTGCCACCAGCTGGCCCTATTTATTTACTTTATTCTACTTACTTGTACTGCACTTCCCCCCTCCCCTTCCCCTTGCACTTTTCCCTTCCCCCTCCCCCTGCACTTGCGCGGTCTGAATGACACCTGGCCTAGTAGGATCGTTGTCTGTCTTCCCCTTGTTCCCCCCTCCCTGCCTCGTCGAGCCTTGAAACACTTGTGTATAGGCGCGTTACAAATGCCATATCATATCATATCATAAGGATGAATCCCACCTGGTCGTTGTGGATTATAGCTGGCATATGCGACTCTAACCGTCCGGTGAGGACTCTCGTATAGATTTTGGCATCCGTGTTTAGAAGTGAAATAGGGCAGTAGGATGCGCACAGTTTTGGGTCTTTACCTTCTTTGGAGATGACTGTAATTAGCGCCTCAGAGAAGGATTCAGGAGCGATACCGGATTGGAGAATGTTATTGAAGAGCTCGACCATGAAAGGGAGGAGGATGTTGATGAAGGTTTTATAGAAGCTGGCCGTATAACCATCGTTTCCGGGGGCTTTCCTTGTTGGGAGTCTCTTGATTGCTTCTTCTATCTCTTCACCGGTAATGGGAGCGTCAATGGTTTGGGCTATGTCCGGGGGCAGGCTCGGGAGGGATATCTCGTTCATGTGTTCTGTAATTGCTTGCTTGTGTGATATGGAGTCTGAGGTGTATAGCATTTCGTAGAAGCTGGCAAAGGCCTCTGGAATGCTCGGGGGGTAGTCCATGTTGGAATTAGGCTCACTTTCTATAGCTGACACCCATCTTTCTTTACGCTGCCCGCAAAGTCTGGTGGCAAGCAGGGCATCTGCCTTGTCCCCTTTCTCGTATTGTTTTTGTTTCAGGTATTGAAGCTTGCGCACGGTTTGGTACGCCTCGAGTTGACGCAATTCCTCTCTCTTGTTGTTAGCTTCCTCTATTTTTTGGGCTCTGGCGGGGCCGGCAGACTGAGCGATGTAATCTAATTGGGTTATTTCATTTCTGAGCTTGTTTTCTATGTGTTGATGTTCTCTTTTCTTTTCTGCTCCTTCCTTGATGAGTATCCCCCTCCATGTGGCTTTCCCTGCCTCCCATACCGTGTTCACCGAAACTTCGCCCCTATTGTTCTGCTCAAAGTATTGGTCGATGTCCTTATTGAGTTGGTCTCGGAATATCGGGTCTTTCCAGAGCGTTTTGTTGTAGCGCCATTTCGAACTTCTGTGTGGAAGTGCCATTCGGTTGAGAGTGACTGTGACCATGTCATGATCTGACCACGTTATAGGTGATATTGTGGATATTGACATCGCTGCAATTAGGTCCGGGGTGAGGTGGATGTAGTTGATTCTAGTATATGTGGCGTGTGGTGGTGAGTAGAATGTGAAGCCTGCTTGCTGGGGGTTCATATGACGCCATGCATCTTTAAGCTTGTAGGCATCTATCATTTCTATTCCTCTGGTGGAGTAGAGGCCGTTGGGTTTCCGGCTTGTCTGTCCATCGCTGGGTCTATCCACATATTAGGAGCACCTCCTATGAGTACTTCGCCTTCCGCCTTAAGCATGATTTTAGGGACTATATGTTGTAAGAACCTGGACTGCCCAGAGTTGGGGGCATATACGGATGCAAGCGTAATAATAGTACCTTGTATCTTGCCGACCAATACGAGAGCCCTTCCGCTTACATCTTTCCAGGTTTTCATGATTTCAAAATGGAGCTGTTTGTTGATCAGGATGCCAACCCCGGCTTTCTTAAGTGGTGCAGAGCTCCAGTGTTCGGTGCCTGTCTTGGCATAGAGGAGCCTCCTTTCCTCTCCTCTAGTATATCTGGTTTCCTGCACAAAGAGTATGTGAAGCATTGCCCTTTTGAATTCTCTGGACACTAGTGACCTTTTGGTGGGGGAATTGAGTCCCTTGACGTTTAGTGTGCCAATTTTAATTGTGCCTAGCCTGCCGCTTATCGTTTTGTGATTATCAATCATGTATATGTTTCCTTGTTACGTTCTTCAGGTCCCTTCTCTTGTCGTCAGACGCCGAGGTAGTAGCAATGTTCTGGTAAGCGCTTGTGGCCGTCTTGAACTTTGGTGTTTTCACCAACCCTCACCCCTCCCTCCCCTTTGGGGCATCCAACTTGATACCCATTGCCCTCTGTATCTTTTCTTCATGTTTTAGCGCGTCAATGAGGGCTTGCATCTTTGCTTGGAGGCGTCTGGATTGGACTAGATGGAAGTGTTCAGTCCAATGTCGGATCACCTGTGGGGACCGTTACCTCACGGTCCGTATCATAATTACCATCATTTTGAAAACCTGAGCTCCCTTCCCGTCTCTCCCTCCCCTCCAACATCTAGAAACTTAACAGTAACAATAGAAATCGGAAGTGTAACGTTACATGCAGTTTTCGGTCTCTTCATCAGCAGTCTGTTCCCCCCCTTACCTCAAGGGGCGACTCTTCATTGATTGTACCCATCTGGCGGGCATGGGTGACACCAGTTTCTTGATAAATACCCATATTGGGTTCTTCAGTTGTCAGTTTTGACATGTAGCTCTGTGAAATGGGTCTTCATTTTCCGCTTTCAGGTGTATTGTTGCCTTGCCTGTACTTTCTTGACCCCTTCACTCTTTTTCTTCTTGGGCCCTGGAGCTGCCACTGCATTCCGTTCTGTTCGTTTTCCTCTCATTCCCCCTCTCTCTGACCTGTTCCAAGGATGTCTGAGATACAATCTCTGATCTCTTCTTCAGATCACAGCATTATCCTTCTGCTTCCGTGTTCAAAGGTGAGGGAGAAAGGATATCCCCATCTGTATCGTGTGCCTTGTTCTTTGAGCCATTTTGTCAGGGGGCTGCAGAGACGCCTCAGGGCTAAAGTGAGCGAAGATAAATCCTGAAATATGGTTATCTGGGCTCCTCCCAGTGTGAGGGGTCCGCCGGATCTGGCCTTCTCTAGGATCCTGGTTCTGTCCCGGTATCGATGGAATCTGGCACAGACCGATCTTGGGCCACCGGGCGGTCCTCCCGCTCTGTGTATTAGCTCAGTTTTAGGCTCGTCGATGTCTTCATCTGCTGTCAAAATTTTAATGATGTTGTGTATTGTTTTTTTAAGGTCTTCCTTTGTTTCTCCTTCGTGTTCAGGTATTCCGAAAAAAATGTAGGTTGTTTCTTCTTTCTCTATTTTCTAAATCATCCATCGTCAGGTGTATCTCTTCCTCCCTCTTCTTGATGTTTCATATCCTCAGGTCCATTTGGGTTTCAAGGGTGTCAATCTAGGCTTGATTATTCTCGACACCTTCCAACCTCTCCTCAATGTTGTCCATTCTCTGAGTGATCTTATCTATCTTGCCGCCCAGATTGGCTCCCATGCTCTTTATTTCGCTCAAAAGGGCGGTGATGTCACCCTTGGTGGTGGCTGCTCCGGTTTCCGCGATGTCTGTTGACATTATGACTTTATGGTTAGAGGCCAGTGGAGATGGGGCATAGGCGTACCTGGCTAGCTTGCACTGTACGTTCATAAGGCAATTCTTGAGTCAGAGGAGGCACACGCCCCTGATTTGGGGGCCTTACCCTCTGTACCGCTGCACGGTTTAGTGCCCCCAAAATAGTCCCAGGTCGATGGGGTGGTGTGCGGCCTACCGTGTGGGTGGAAGGCTAGTATAGAGGCTCTCTAGGCGGTCTACAGTGCTGTGAGGCTTATTCGTAGCTGAAACCCTCCTGGGGGATCTCCTCTCCCGTGCTGATTCGCGCTGAGCCCGTCCCAGGGAGGTAGGGGGGGGAGGGGTCCTGCGGGGTCACAGTCTTTGTGTCTGATGTCTGCGGGAGGTTTGAGGTGGCCTTGGGCCTTTCACACGTGCTTTGGTGTGGGGTGTCCTGTGATCAACTCCAGCGCAGTTGTGATGCGTTCTTGGGGTCTTATTGGGAGAGTGACTGTAAAGTCTTTGGGGGTGGGGTCCTTTTCCCCCCTTGCTTAGTGTTCCTCTGTTTATGGGTGTGGGTTATAGATCCTGCCTTTCCCCCGTATTGGCCAGCTGTGTTAGAGGGCTCGTTGGAATCCCCCTGTGTGGGGAACACTCGCACAGATGGGTGGGCCAGCCCAGTGCCGTGTGATGGTCCCTGTCTTGCTCTCCTCGGTGGGGTTGGGAGAGACAGGTGTCGGGGGCCTGGGTTTTGTGTGCCGCGGCCCTACTTTATGCTGTGTACTCTTGGTGGGCGGCGTGTAGTGCAGCACTTGTACCGCGGCCACATACGCTAGGGGCAGCCTCTCCTTAGCGGGTTGGGGGCACCAGGGCCTCTAAGCAGTGTGGTCCCAGCTGCTGTTGAAGCCTTGTCTGCCGCGCGGCCAGGGAGGCGTTATCCACCTCTAATGCTGGCGGGGTCCTCTGCATGCTCCAGCAGCTCTCCAGGGGAAAAGGCAGATGAGGGGGGGTTCTCGGGGGGTAGCTGTAGGCTCCTACGTTGTGCAGCAGCAATGCATCCACTCCAAGATCTGGGAGAGGGTGCGGGGGGCAGGTCTCGGAGCAACTCTTCAGTACGCGGTAAGCCACAGGGGCCTGCCCTCAGATCCACAGCATTAGGCTGCCTGAGCTTCGCCTTTTCTTGTGTTCTTCCATTCCTTTGCCCACGGGAGACTTCAATCAGTGTTTTCTCCTGCTTCCGTCATCTGATTTTCGTCTGGTTTTCTCCTATAGTGGTGAGGGGGTCTTCTGTTTCGCATTTCTCTATTCTGCTCACTGGGGGGGTCGTGATGTGGGGGCTCAGGTCACTTTTACGGATCCCTGAGGACGGAGCTCACACGGGGAAGTTGATCATCCGTGCGCCCTGTGGTGGCCAGTGGGGCATTTGTTTTTAACATGTTTTTGAGCACAACCAATTGTGTTTGGTATACTTGATACCTGTGGTTAAATAAATCAATTATAAATTCCCAGGGTCACACATATACATTGTTCTCCACCAATCAGTCAGCTGTTACTTACAGGATTTAATATCCAGTCCTGTTGTAATTACAATAGCCCATTGGTTGTATTTCGGGTTATTTTAACTCTAACAGAAGTTGACACTTTTCAATTGGTAGAGATTAGAGACAGTGGGCCTCATTACGACCCAGGCGGTAAGTTACCGCCTGGGTCGTACCTTTACCACCATGGCGTAAACTACGTTTACGCCATGGTGGTTGGCGGACTTACCGCCCCATTCCGAGGTTGGCGGGGCGGTAAGTCCCCAATCCCCATTTACCCTTCCCCATTCCCATTTCTGCCCCATAGGGCATAATGGGAGTGGGGAAGGCGTTAATTACGCCACCGTAAATTACGGTGGCGTAATTAACATCAAGGTCCCTTAGCGCCATGGATTTTAACACCTGCTAAAAGCAGGTGTTAAAACCTCCATGGCGCTAAGGGACCTCGGAATCAGGCGGTAAGGGTCGGCGCTGTTTACGCCGCCGTAAACCCCTTACCGCCTGACTCGTAATGAGGCCCAGTGTCTCTTCCACTATCCCTGTTAAATAGGCAGTGCACCACTCACCATCTAGGGCCAGGCCCTCCTGTCAGGGATAGGGTGTTCTTCCACTAGGGACAGCAAGGACATTGTTTACATTTGTCTCTCCAAACTATGTGACAGTTTCAGTCAGTATCAATCCAATTTCTTTCTCCCGAAGAACTGTTTATGTGGGCTAAAAACGGTGTAATTAACGGTTAGGGAAGGTAATCTTCCTATAAAGTTCACAAGTGAACCCTGTTTGTTGTATTGCCCCAAAGGAGGAGGCCAAGGGCAATGCTGGATATGTGGGAGATGGGGTCACTTTTCATGAGAGTGCCACAGCAGGCAGGGTGGAAATTACCAATACAATCAACCTTACTACACACCACCTCAGTACGCCCATCCCCAATGCGGACACCCACACCCAGGAAGCCCCTATGAAATTCCCCATGGATCATATGAGGGACCTCCCACAGCAACAACAGTGATCAAATACACTGCCACCTGGTTACAATGCACTACGTCACCCCACCCACACAATGCAGGTGCAACACAATAGCCCCACTCAGCAAATCCATTGAAACCAAAATCACTTAGCCACCACTGCGAACGGTGCGCCTGCATATTATCAGGGAACTTTTGTACTTAATGAAAACATCTTTTCCTACCCAGAAACAGAACAGACACCCATCCGGACTAGGTCAGCCCACAGAGAACACTTGCGTGTCCAGTCCTATCAACTATCTTGCATCCAGAAGAGGAACCACTGGTGGGGGCAGAGATAGGGAACAAACAGTTTATCTTCATCTGGACTCGGGGGTGGAAAAATCATGTATAAACGAAGGTGATTTTCTGTTATCTGGCAAAATCTCAAAATGCAAGGATTCTCTGGGGCTGTAGTAACAGTTCCTTTTGCAGAAGATTTGGATGTTAAAATTGGAGGCACCTCTACGTTTTTACGAAAGTTCCCCTGTCAATTTGCTAGGTCGGGACTTATTGAGCAAGCTCAATATGACAATGTCATTCACCGAGAGAGGGATTGTTTGTTCTACCCTTGGCATGTGCTCCCTCAGAGCCATGCTATTGATAAATACAATGGCAAAATTAGCTGAGAGTGAGAGGAATACCAGTGGAACCTGACAAGTTCATATCTATGGGAACAGGGTATTGGCTAGAGCAGTACCCGAGCTCACGAGAAAAGAGTGGATGGTGTCTTCTGATTTTGTATTAAGCCCCGTAGCTGCCCCCGAAATGGCTGCTGGCATGATTTTATTCCTAGATCTTGAAGGGGTGCAAGTGTCTGCTAAGAGGATTGTAGCAATAGGATTGGAAACTCATGGAAGTAAATGGCACACAGTATTGTGCATTGACGCAAATATACCCTTTTGTGAGCTAAGTGATGAGGAACTGTTCACAGATGACAGCAATGAATGGGAAATTATCTTTGAAATAAGTATACCTTGTGAAGTAATGGTAGAGTACAGAAAAGTACCCAGCCCCCTCATGGCTGTAGTAAGTGCACCACCGTCCATTTACGACACATACATGCAACAAATGCCTACTCATTTATGGACCACAAACCCCCATGATGTAGGAATATTAAGAGAAGTAACCCCCCGTGAAAATTACATTAAAACCAGGAGCGATATTGCCCAGGGTGAAACAGTACCCCCTGTCCAGAGAGGCAGAGGAAGGGATTCAGGAAACACTGTGCACCCTCTCAGAAGGGATAATCATCCCCTCCTCGTCCCCATGCAATACGGCTATATATCAGATCATAAAAGCAACAGGGGGGTGTGGCGTATGATACAAGATCTCCGCCCCCTCAATGAAGTAGTTCCCTCTTGTTCCAAAACCTGCTTCAATTTTGTGCAGCCTCCCAAAACAGGCTACTGTGTATTGTGAAAATTGCTTTGTGAAACCTAGGCCTTTTCCCCATTTTCAGGACTCTCAGAGATAGGTGTGTTTTTCCAGGTTTACTCAAAATTTCATTGTGAAAGTATTTAAAATTGCATTGTGAAAGTATTTAAAATTGCTTTGTAAAACCTAGGCATTTTTCCCCATATTCAGGACTCTCAGACTCGGTGTGTTTTCCCCAGTATCTAAACAACACTGTGAAAGTAGTGGCATTCCGTGAATACTTCTTAGTAAAGCATTCATCTAGCATACTTTCTGCCAGCATCTGAGCACTTGGCGTCTTCTCCACTTGTACCATCCCTCCCTTTCTGTCTGCTTGCTTGCGTCCTTGCCTAGTGTTCTCCTCGTTCCCACCCCCCCTTCAACTGCTCTCCTAACCCCACTCTACTCTATGGTGCTCTCTATCTCTCCTATCTTTTCGACTATCCTGCTCTCCTCACTAAATCTGGAAGAAGTTTAAAAAGGATATCCTGGTCTCCAACCCAGGCTGCCCTATCGCTGACACCTATACCAGTGCCTCCACTAGGCAAACCCTCACCGACATCCATTTTGTCGTTCCCTCACCAGACCTATGGACTCTTCATATGGTCTCTGTGCTTTCTCCTGTCTCCTCTTCTCCCATTAATGGTGGCACCCGGTGGAAGGCCCTCCTGGCCCCCTTCTACTCCTCTAAGGTCATCATTAATGTTTGCTTGAACGGTACTGTCTTGGTCCAAGGCTTTCAGGCCACACTTCTCCTCTTTGATAGACGCTTCCAACGCCTCATCAATTTCCTCCGTTCTCCAGCTGTCCCCTCTCTTCCAGCCACGGCTTCCTCACCTCCCCCTGCTGTCTCCTTCTTGGCTACCTTGCCCTTTTCTCCTTCCTCTTCTGCCTCCCTCGGGCCTCTTCTACACCTCTGCAGGGTGTACCTCTTATTCCTACCCCTCCCTGGAAGTCTTTCAAGGGTGGCAACCTTCTCCATATTGCCATTCTTAACCCTCGCTCTGCTGTCAAACACTCCTCTAACATCTGCAACCTTCTGGAGGAACTTGATCTCAATGTCCTCAGACTCACCGAGACATGGTTCACGGCCAGCTCTGTCACAAGCTTTGACACTCTCCTCCCTGATGGCTACCAGATCCTCTCTGCGCCCTGATACAACTGTTCTGGTGGGGGTGTTGCCCTGATCTTCCTGGAGTGGATTCCTACATCTGTCATTCCTACGCAGGCCTACTCCCCCTTCGAATGCCTAGTCTGCAGGCTCTCTCTCTCTCTCCCAGCCATTCACTTATTGTGGCTACTATCTTTCGCAAACCTGGCCAGATCTCCTCCTTCCTCTCTGAATGGGTGGACCTCTCCTCTTCCCTCCTGGTCTCGACCACTCAACTCCTCCTTCTTGGCGACTTTAACATTCACCTGGATGCTACTTGTCCTTCCACTGGACTCTTTCGCAACCTCTGCAACTCTCTCTCACTCTCTATTCTCCCCTCTGGCCCGACTCAGTCTGCAAGGCACACTCTGGATGTTCTGATCTCTTCAGACCTTCCCCTTTCTATCCCTCTCACACTCTTCTCTCCTGAAGTGATCACTGTCTCCTTTCCACCCACCTCACCCTCTCTACCCCTCAGGCCAAGCCAACTCCAGCACTGCTACCTACATTCTCGGTCATCTGACCCATCAAGCACGTGTCAGTTGAGGCTTTCGCTTCCACTTTCTCACCCCCATTCCCCTTTGGCTGACTCACACCCTGACACAGCCCTTTCCAGGCTCCACTCTGCTATATCTGATACTCTCGATGCTCTTGCTCATCATGAGGATCTGCTTGAAGACCAAAGCCAAGTGCAACTCCTGGTACGACTCAGACCTTGTCACCCTCAAATGCAAGTGCAAGGTGGCTGAGAGGAAATGGCGTGCTTCTGGTACATCCTTTGACAAACTGGCCTGCCGCCTGCTCCACAGGCAATACCGGCTCTCTGTCCGCACCAAGAAGAGAGCTCACATCCAATCCCATGTCTCTGCGGCATTTAACAACTCAGCCGAACTCTTTAAAATCTGCAAGGAAATGGCCAATCCTGCCGCATTCTCTACCTCTCCTGTCCCCTCCAAGGCCCTTTGCTTGGCTCTGGCCTGTCACTTCATCTCTAAAACTCAGGACATTCTGTCCTCTCTCTCTTCCTCTCCCCCTCCTCCCTCTACCCCCTGCTTTTCCTCTGGCCCTTCTTCCGCCACCTCTCCTCCCTCCTTCTCTGCCTTTCCCCTTTTCTCCCCACACAAGGTTTTTAGATAAGTCCAATTTATGAAAGTTGTTGCAAAGTATCAAGGATCAGATGAGACTTAAGTCCAATTCAAAGGATCTTTTTTTAAAATGGCCCGGAGGGAGCCCTAGCCCATCATTCCACAGACTTAGTAATAGAGAATACAACACAAGTCTCAACAAAACCAGGTTCATCCCTGTTCGCCCAAAACCATCAAGGACCACATTGACTCCATGGCTGCTCTGGCTGACTTCTGCAACCACTCCTTCACCACTGGAGTCTTCCCCTCCCCCCTGAAGCACTCCCTTGTGTGCCCTCTTCTTAAGAAACCCTCTGCCGACCTGTCCTGCCCGGCTAACTATCGCCCAATCACTCCTTTCCTGGGCAAACTCCTGGAATAACTGGCCATCTCCCAGCTCAATCTCCACACTGAATCTGTTTGTTGTCTTCATGATCATCAGTCTTGCTTCAGAGAGGCCAGAAGCACAGACACTGCTCTCCTGAACATCCGTGAAGACCTGCTCCCCAACCTTGATTCCAACACCCCTTGTGTCCTCATCTTACTGGATCTCTCTTCTGCCTTTGACACGGTCCGTAATAACCTCGGTATCAGCGGTGAGGCCCTGGCGTGGCTGACTTCTTTCCTCGCTGATCGACCCTCCCAGGTCCAACTTATGTCCTTCCTCTCCTCTATCTCCATTTCTACCTGTGGTGTTCTCCAGGGGTCTAACCTCTCTCCCTACCTGTTCACCAAATACTTGGCACTTCTTGCTCACCGCGTTGCCGCTCTCTGCCCCAACTTCCAGTGTTATGCAGATGAAACTCAGCCCATTTTCAGGCTACCTTCAGCCACCTCTTCTTCGACTTCACTCATCTCTGACTGTCTGTCTGCTATCCGGGAGTGGTGTGCCACCAATTATCTATGCCTTAATGCGAGTAAGACTGAGATTCTCCTCAATGGCACACCCGCTCCCTCCTTTCCTGTCACACTCTGGCCGCACTCTCTTGGCTCTCCACCTGCTCCATCCTGCAAGGCTAAAAACCTTGGGGTCATCTTCGACTCCACACCCTTCTTCTCTCCTCACATCTCTGACGTCTCTAAGAAGTCACACTACCAGCTGCATCTCCTAAGAGGTATTCTTCCTTTCCTCTCCTTCCCCCAGAAGCTCACTGTCTCCAGAGCTCTGGTTCTCTCTAGTCTGGATGATTGCAACAGCCTCTTTCTAAATCTGCCTGCTTCTACTCATCCAGAACAGGACTGCGAGACTTGTCTTTGGCCTCTAGCACAGGGATCATATCTCTCCAGGACTGAAATCTCTGCACTGGCTCCCAGTGGCTGCACGGACAAAGTTCAAAACCCTCTGCCTTGTCCACAAGGCCTTTTGGGCTTGGGGTCTCAATACCTTCAACTCTCTCTTCCTAAATATCTTCCTTCTCGAGCTCTTTGTTCATCGACGTCCAACTCCCTCAGGGTCAGTCGCTTCTCCAAGCAACGAGTTGGTGTAGATCTCTTTCTTCGGCTGGGGCCTCCCTCTGGAACAGCCTCCCTGCCTCTCTGAAACTTGAGGAGAACCATCTTTGGTTCCGGAAGCAGCTCAAAACCTTCCTCTTTGCTTCTGCTTTCTCTCCCCCTGTTCCCTGCTGAATTCATGGCTGATTCTGAAACTGCACTGGTTACCTGGCCACCCTTCTGATCTCAGGCCCCGGTCACCTCCCCCGCCAGTTGCACACCTGCACTGCCTCCCTGGCAACCACCACACTTGGGGACTGTTTTTCTGTACCCCTACAGTCCCTCTACCAGCACTTGACACCAGATGTCTGCACTTACCCTTGCACTTGCCACCAGCTGGCTGTACTTCTTTACTATTATTTAATGTTTATGTATTCTATTTATCCCATGTACTGCACTATTCCCTCCTCCTCCCCCTGCATTTTTTCCCTTCCCCCATCCCATGCACTTGCGCAATCTGAATGACACCTGGCCTAGTAAGATCGTTGTCTCTGTCTTCCCTCTGTTCCCCCTCCCTTGCCTCATCGCACCTCGAAACACTTGTGTATAGGTGCGTTATAAATGCCATATCATATCATATCATACTCACTTTACTGAATGGGATTTGAATCCCAGTTCCCAGTACCTCACAGCATTCACACTGTGGGGAGGATATATGAACATTGTCGCCTGCCCCAAGGGTACTGTGAAAGCCCCAGTATATTCAACAGAATCCTACATGAAGATCTTGGCAATATTCAGGTTCCCAGCACCATAAATCAGTATGTGGATGACCTCTTAGTAAGCAGTGATAGTGAATAAAGTTGTAGGAAAGACTCCATCGCCCTCCTCTGACTGCTAGCACAAAAAGGGTACAAAGTAGATAAGAAGAAACTATAATACTGTCTGACCGAGGTCCTGTACTTTGGCCAGTTGATCTCAAAAGATGGTAAAAGAATTATACCTGACAGGGCGGCAACAGTGTGTGCCTCGACCAGATCACACACAGTTAAAGAAATGCAAAAATTCCTCTGAATATGTATCTACTGCAGGGCATGGATATTAGATTTTGCCACATATGCAAGGCCCTTGTTGGCAGGCCTTAAGGAGGCACAGAAAGAGAAACACACATAATATGGACACCTGAAATGCAAAGAGCATTTGACAGCATAAAAGAGCTGATCTCTATGGCCTCATTTCTAGCCCACCTGATTATGAGCGCAAATTCTACCTTTTCTCACACTCTAATGGTACACAGATGACAGCCGTGCTGACACAGAAAACCTCCATGGGTCACAAGCCACTGGCCTATTACAGTGCACACTTGATTCGGTAATGCAAGGTCACTTCGCTTGCGAACATGCTCTTACAGCTGCCGCCTTTGCCATTGAAAAGAGTTCCACAATTGTTTTGGGGTGCTCTGTCATCCTTTACATAGAACATTCCCTGTTTGCCGTACTTCAGAGATCTAAATCCACCCTCACAACACAAAGAGCATCAGCATAAGAAATCATATTGTCAAGCCCCAATATCCATGTTGTCAGTGGCAAGACTGTACACCCTGCCACATTCCTTACTGAGCACTGCACTGTCAAAGATATGCAGGAACATGATAGTGCTAGATATGAGGGTAAGGGGGACGACATTCCCAAAGCAAGTGAAAATGTACTAGTGGAAGGAGAAGTGTTCTTTGTTGATGCTTCAGCATCCATTTGTCAGAAAACTGGTGAAAAGTATGTAGGAGTGGCAGTAGTAAGATTAGAGGAAGGAGAATATGAAAGGTTGATTAAAAAATGCCTTCCCACCCATTTTTTTGCCCAAGACACGGAGCTAGTGCATTCATTGAAGCACTCCACACAGCAAAAGGATGTTCTGTAACAATATATTTTGATTTGGCATACGTAACTACCACAGTACATGCTGGGCTATCCATAAGGAGAAGGAGGGGATTTAGAAGAGCAGACGGGTCCCCAGTGCAAAATGCCCATTTACTAAACAAATTGATTGAAGCATTAGCACAACCCTCAGTAGTAGTGATTGTCGATTGTGAAGTGCCAAGCGCACACCTATAATATGAACGAGATCTCTTTGCGGCAGCATACCTCCCCATCCCCATGAGTACAGAATACATACTAATAAATAAAACAGAAGAGCAAAAACCTAATGGTTATAATGCATTCTCCATTGCCCAAATAATTGAATTACAAAAGAGAGCCTCACAAACTGAGCAGGACCTCTGGACCAAGAGAGGATGCACACTATCCACTACAGACTTATTGTGGAGGCAGGACATGACTGGGAAAGTTGTCATGCCTGTAGAATTATTACAAATTGCTTTCAAACAATTACACTTTCCCAACCTAAGCAAAAAACAACATATTGCTGCAGATCTCCAGGATGATTGGTTCATCCCAAACCTTCAGGAGCATCTCAATAAAATGGTGGTTGAATACACCAAATGTCAAGTGTTCGATTCTAGAATGACTTAACGAACACTACGAGGCACGTTGCCCCACCCCATGTGCCGCTTCCGAGAGCTGCACATACATTACGCAGACATGGGCGGAAGGTGCAACTGAGCAAGATATCTAATTGTGGTGGTGTGTCCATTTTCCCGATGGGTGGAAGCAGGGCCCTGCGCCCACCCAGATGCAAAGTGCACAGCAAAATATTTGGCCAGAGAAGTTTTTCCCGGATGGGGTTTATGTGACGTCATAAGATCCGAGAATAGTACCCATTTTGTCAATGATCTCTTGAAAGAAGTAATATCCCTGCTAGGAATAAAACATAAAATGTGCTTGATTTATCATCCACAAGTAAATGGACTGTGGAAAAAATTAACTGCCTCCTGAAGAGCAGATTGTGCAAACTATGCAATCCACAGAAGAAAAATTGGGTGTACTGTCTGCCCCTAGCACTTTTTCAGCTGCACACGCAGCCAAGTAAGGACCACCACCTGTCCCTCGTGGAATAGTAACTGGCCGACGCATGCAAACACCACTATCACCACTAAGAAGGGTGTCTGATGCACACAGAACAGCCACTATCTTAGGAGAAGAATTTAAAGAGCATCTCACACAGCTCACATGAGCAGTGAGATGCATTGCAAAACAGATTGCAGACCCATTCACTGTGGACACTAACTGACACAATGACTGCAGCACAAGATAGACCAGAACAATCTTTAATGCCAGGTGAATTAGTGTATGTCTGCAGTTTTGTCCGCAAGTGGAACTCTCCCTGATTCCATGGCCCCTATGAAGTGATCTGTTGTACTCCCCTCACTGTAAAAGTGAAAGGGCTAAGGTACTGGATCCACCTCTCGGATGTACAAAAAGCACACATTAGTGTATCATCTGACACATTAGATACTAATGAGGCAAATGTTGCAGTACCATAAGGGGTTACTGGACGCATATTACTGGGTGCATATTATGACAGCAAACAATGTAAATAGTGAAGGTATGAAGATATGTTATGCAATTAGAATAATTGTAGAGAATAAGTGAATGATCTCTCTCTCTCTCTCTCTCTCTCTCTCTCTCTCTCTCTTTCTCTCTCTCTCTCTTTCTCTCTCTCTCTCTCTGATTATCTTATCTTGTTTCATCACTTCCCCATGTCCTATTTCCCATTCTATAACATCACCCCATTTTATCCTTTTCAATAGGTGCAATGGGAATGGAACAGACACCGCTAAACAATGAGGACAATAAGTTAGATAGCAGTAGGCGTAGAATAAGTGCCACAAGAGTATATACTTACGAGTGTGGCTTGAACACTGTAGCAATTGGGTTTTCTTTAACAATAATAATTTTAGGAATTTATTGGGGAACATCTTTTATCTTGGGGGTCCCAGAAGAGGGGGCGAGGAGTAAAACTGACCTGGAACAATAACACATTGCCTAATCTCATTAGTCTGCATAAAAACCTAACAAAAGTAACCACAGAGTATTTGTAAATAATGAAAGTGAAAACTCACCTGATGTAAATAGTCTTACAATGTCACCGTCTACTATGTTTTCAGCTTTGCAAGATACCTCACAGCCTATCATTATGTATACCTCAAAGTCAAATAGAATGAATTTTTTGGTCCCCATCACAGTGCCTGAAATAACGTTAAGTTCTCTGCCGTTCCCTATGGGGTATATGCAAAATAACACAGATGCTAATGAAAATGTTAATACTGGTATTTTTCTAATGTATTGTCAGTAGCCCATAAATGTTCAGAAATCACTGTGTACCACTGATAGACTGTGTAGCAGACTAGTTGGGGAAAAGGCAATCCATCTTGCAATACAGTAGACGAAAAAGGCAAACACAACAGTTTAAGTATGATGCATACCATGGTTTGGGGCTAGATAAAGTTGAAGACCTCCATCACCCTGGCCAATCTAACATATGGTACTCAGACTTGAAAAGAGCAACTAATGGTAGTTGTTATGTGTGTTCATTGATACTGCACGCATCTGGGACGACCAAGGTTCTGGTACCTCAGGAAGCCCCTCTTTTAGAATCTCAATGTCTCATCCACCTGGCACTATGAATGGAACAAACATGTGCACACATTTTGACTGAACATAACACTAAACTGACATGGGACACTGCCCTCAGAAAAACGATCAAAATCTAGCACAAAGAAAATTATGGACTGTGCTTTCATGGGGAAGGAAAAGTGCCAATGGTACCAACACATGCTGCAACAGAACACTTGACATCCCAGATCTCAGAAAGGGCACTGCCACACTAATGGACTATTACTTGGTGTGCGGCAAACAGGCATATTTGCACCTTCCACCTTCATGGAGGGGCTACTGTGCCCTGGCAATGCTGCATTTCGCAATACTGGTGATACCCAAGGAACAGGTGAAGGGGGGAATGATAATGATTGGGTCAGGACTGCAAACTGCACCTCGACCAACAGAAGAATCACTCCCCATCTACCGCAGGGAGAGGGAGATGGCCTGGCTTGAAGGAAGTGTGCCTCAAACTACATATCCCAAGATTCCTCAGACCTCCTGGCACAGATCCCTGACGAGTACAAGCTCTTCAATTCGGCAGAAACATTCTTTGCATCCCTAATACCCAGCATCCAAACACGAGCAAATGCAAATTGGCTCCAAAAAATCCTTTGGGAGCTGATTCAGCTGGCAAATGACACGGAGGAAGGGTTCAATGTCATCAAGGAAGAACTAAGAGCACTGCAGATCATGACGATGCCAACCGCTCTGTCCTAGACCTACTTACAGCAATGGAGGGCGGTATTTGCAAAAAGATCAGAAGTTCATGTTGCACGTTCATACCTTCTTCAGATGCAGAACACAGGACATTGTCACATGTGATTGCAGCAGTAAACAAACTTGGTGCCAAAATGAGAAAAGAAGGTGGGGTGCAGGAAAGTGACTGGTTCAGCATGGCATTCAGCTGAGTGTCCTTGTGGCTTGGGACTGTGATGAAGATGCTGGTCCCCATAATCGTGTTCCTCTTGCTGATCTTCTCTGTGTGCCAGCTACGGCTCCGATGTGATGCAAAAGCTGTTGCCAGTAGAGCGATGATGATGGTAAGGATTGGTACCAGAAATAACAATAACAGAGGGCCCTTGAGACACAAGAAGCACAAGTGCAAATTGGGGAAAATAAGAACCCTAATACCGCATGGTATCAATATACAATACCAGGGATGAGGTAGATAACTACTACCACACCACAATTAAACAACCTGATGATTTGGAAAATTATAAAGAGGTATGGGTGGACCTGGCAGCTGATGTGATGGCGGATGTATATATATGACCTGTACCCCTGAAGTATATGCAAGGTGAGGAGAAAGCTTGAGAAGTGTGTGTAGAGCATGGATGCCCATTAAAGGCAGCCCTGCATGGGATGAGGCAGTAAAAAGGGCTGAACAACGGCAACATACTGGGGGAGGGTCTTTGTTACTTTAGGAGTAACAAAAGGGGGGAATGTTGGAAAGGAGACAATCCTTCCCCCCCTTGTGTCACTCCAGGGACATAAAATATATAATAACCAAGGGGGGAAGCACAGCTACCCCCTCCCGCTGTGGCGTTCTGTTGCATCACATCCCATAGAGAATAACACATATACTATAGTCCGCAGCCCCGCAATAAGAAGCCATTTTGAACTAGGCCCAACGCTATCTTTTCGACTAGGTCTGAAAATCCATTTCTCGGTCAAAATGCAGCTCTCCCATCCCCAGCACCTAACACCAGCAGCCCATACCATTGCCTCCCCCTTGCCAGCAGTGTGCAAGCCCTGTTCTCACGGAAGCCCAGCCATGCCTTGTTACAATCCTGTAGTATCATTTCCGAAAGCATGTGCTCTGCGCAGAGAGTGAGACAGTGACAAGTCATACGCTCTAGTGCCCATTCATCTCCACGAAACTGCTCGTGCCCATTCAACCACCACCCTGCCAGGCCAGAGTCCACCAGCCTCGACCCCCCAGTTCCTTTCATGCTGATACCCATCTGACTCGCCCACACCTCGATCATTCCAAGAACCCCGCCGCAGCCCTAATCTTGTGTAGCAGTATATTATCCCAAAAGCAACACACACCCACCTATATCACTAGGACCCCTGGAGGACAGATGGTAGATCAGAACTTTAGGGGAGGGCACCAGGGTGCGAGATCTGCAGTATCAAAGATAATACAAAGTGTAAAGGTTGGATTGCCTCTATATTAGCTCATCTGACCTAAGCACACCCATTCATGCAAGAGTTTATGTGTGCCATTATTTCTGCATTATCATTTCCTGTTGTTTGGTTTAGTTAGTTAGCTTCCTTACCCTGACACTGCCACTCACCGCTGAGATGAGCCCCGCCGACCCACATGTGCTAAGAGCAACTATACGACAGCGACCAATCAGCATCTTGTATCCCATATAGTATTGACTGTCCTATAAACCACCCACCAATCCAATACAAGAAAATGTACCATATTCCTGTCGTCATCAGTGATGCTGTGTGTCCTTTTAATTTGCTGGCAATTTTTATGATTATATAAACTTTGTTATCTTTGCAACTCATCTCCTGGTCTGTTAATTTTCCCAAGAGACCACCCCCCTCAGCTTCTGCCCATAAGATAGCCCCAGGTGAAGTGGAGGAGATCCATACACCACTGCAACCCCATTTCTAGACCCACTCAGTTCTTTTAGTCTCCCGTCCTGAAGTGCCATCATTTGGCGTGGCATTAGATGCATCACACAACCCTAATTTCAGATGCTGCACATCGTATACAACCCACCCGAGTTCACAAGTTCATTTAAGTGGCTCTTCCACTTCTCTATATTGCCAGAGTCATCAGCAGTGAAGAGATCTGTTTGCAGCCTTCTCCCCTAGATGTTTAGATGTCATTTGACAGCATTTGTTGGCAATTCTTATTTTTTTAAAATATAAAATGTGGTTTCATGCGCCTTTTGTTGGAATGATGACAATATGTAAATATTGAATTGCCTATATGTTGACACGTATCCCCACTTGCCTTTTTCGTTGCTCTCAAGCTGCTCCTATAGGCCTTATGAAATGATCAACAATTGAAAAGTGTCATTATAGAAAAACAGGGAAATCAAACTCTGGTCATACCTGGACAATAAGTTACTATACATCAGATCCCGGATAGATTTATTCCAAAAGAATTTCAAATGATTTAGAGATGCGCTGATGATTCAGCCTATCTACTAAACAGGGGAAATTTAAATGTGTCCCTTAAAACGTCAAGGAGTTTCGGTAGTACTGGGAGACTCTGTTATACAACGGGTGAGCTCGGCTATTGAATAGATTAGAATTTTCATTGCCAAAAAGCAAACAATGTAACCTCATAATAAAGGCACATAGAATGATAGCAGATATTGATTTGGTTGCAGTGGGTGGTCACAGACATTGTTATGATGGTGCGACATGGTTAGGATTATCACTGCACCTATTATACCTCACTCATTTAATGGGACACTAGTCTCACTACCCCATCAAAAGCACAGACTCTTTTATTTTTGGCTGGGAAGGGTAAATGCATTGCCAAGAGGTCCTACCCCCAGATTTCAGATTGTCCTACTGCTCTCTTTTTGTATTACACATGGAGCCAAATGGTTTCAAATGGAGATTCAATTGAAGCACACCACAATTCTAGCTGGAAATTGATAGATCTTTGTGTCAATTAACAACCTGACCTCTATGAGCAAACTCTTGGTATTGCAGAAGTCACCTTTAAATTGTGTTATCAGAGCTTCACTGTTACAAATGGAGAGCCTGTTTCCCATCAAGACCCAAGACACCTTCACAGCATCTTGTTGGTTCAATTACAAAACACAAATCCAAAATCCAACACTAGCCTTGCAAGAATGGTCCCCGAAAGGCATATACAACATTTAAGATGTATTTATCCCTAGGATGCACTTACAGATAAAGTTGTTATGGTAGATTATAATAGCAGAAAGCATGCCTGATGTTTGCAATAGTCTAAACAAATTATCAGTGGTGGAAATTAACATCTGAGCTAAAGGAGTTGCTAAGCGACAACCAATATAATGACGCAATGGCTCCCAAAATCAAATGGCTTATGGACCACCAGCAATGTTATCCCAGGGTGATATCTAGGGAACCATCGGGATACTGCACAAAAGGATGTGCCCTGACTATACAGTTGTAATCCAACTAAGTTCTTTTTGACACAGCAATTTTGACACTGAGAAAGTAGCCACTAGTTTTACGTTACCTATATCTCATTAGAGATCAATGGGATTTTCCACCCTCCTTGCCGAGTCATGATAGCATCTTTGTCACCACTCATGTCCTTATTCAACTAAACCACACATTACCACATCATCATGCGTGTGCTGATAAGAATACATTTTCATGTACAGGTATTACAACAACCAAATTAAGTTTTAAGATGAGTATTGATGAATTACAACCAGCATTGCCAAACGCTCTATCTTTGATGATTCATTATGTGTACTCATTTTCACTATTGCTATGTAAGTGGCATCTTTTGGTTTTCTCCTAATGTTCTAGTTGATGAAATATTTCCAGAATACAACAATCATCCAATCAATAAAACAAGGACTGGTGGAAATCCGTTAGTTGTCTTGCCCCACCTACTCCTGCCCTTTGGAATATAATCCATCTGTAACTTTGGGAAATTGGGCACTTCTCCAGCTGAAAAAACATATTTTCACTTCGTACCTGTGCTAGTCTAACTACTCTGCACTCACTCTCTTCTTGGTCCGTACCCTTATATGAGCTCTATAAGATGCCACATGTGGCGATTGTGTGCCCTGCAAAACCCCAAGCCCAAGAAAGCTATCATCCTGTCCCACATCGTGAGCATTTGGTACTTGCAGGACAAGGGAAAGAAATTAAGAAGAAGTCCTTTGCGTAGGCTGCCCCTATTTAGGACCAGCCCATGCCTGGAGCTGGACAGGGACACAGAGAACGACAGAACCTCCCCCACTTTTATAAATCCAAAAAAGCAAGGCATCAGAAGAAAACATGCTGTAATGAAGTTGGACTTGTGCATTGAATGGTAGATCATGGTCTAGATTATCAGTTCAAATTTCCTGCCATTTTTCATTTCAGGAAAAGTTAACTGCACACATATATACAAGATAACGTACATTCAGGGAAAACAAAACATGATTAACCACATTTCCTAATGTTTATGGGGGTCATTCCGAGTAGGGCGCAAAGGGGGTAATAACCATGTAAATCCTAAGTATATAATTCCTTAAGGATATCTGTGCATTTGGGAATGGGCAAGTGCATGGAGACATCCTTACCCCGAGAACCAGCACTTTCTGTACTAAAATTCCAATAGGCTTGCCACATATGGCAGAGGAAACATCACATCTTAGAAAGAGAAGCAGGACTACCGTTTGGTGCAAATGGAGGAACAGACGTTGCAGCCATTTTGTGCAACCAAGCACATATTGAGGTTTTCCAAATTAGTTTATATGGTTCATGGTTAGAAACATTATAATGTTGGGGTGAGCATTGTTAAAAATTAAATGAACATCAAACCCAGTGTGAATCATTTACTTAGTGATTCAAGCATATAACCCTTTCACCAGAGACATATTTGTCAAATATAATGGTCATTCTTTTGTTCCTAATTTTTTTTTTTGATTTCATGAAATGCAGTCAGAATCCCTCAATGGTGCTTGTTATTTGACGGTTCCCCTTTCTAAAACAGGTATTTTGAATGAGTGCAATAGATTTCTATCAGACGGTCCATCTTAGAATGATAACTTTTGTGACATTCAATTTGTGATTACAATGCATACTGGGAGTAATCAGTAGAAATGGACATTGTAAAATGTTACAAAATAGGCAGTTAAGAAAGTTAGTACAGTAAAACAATTTATTTTTGAAGGCCTGTTTTGCTGACAAAACGCACACTTTCTCTCTCTCAAAATGTGCTTCCTTCTTGGAATGGCAGTGCTCACATTAATACAAATGGTTTGTTTCTACTATGAGCACCAAGGCAACGTTTAATTGTGTTTGCTGGCCATTGATTTGCTGATATTAGTATTACCCATACATTAGTTACTGCATGCACAAACACTATTAATGAACAAAAAACAAACAAAATAACAAAGGCAATGTTTGACCCGTAGTCTGGTCCTGTGGTCTGCCAGACAAGGTATGTTAGAATAGTGGCACTCCTGCCTGAGGATACCCACGTTCCACACATCTGCCCCATAAGGACAATGCACACTCAGTGTGATTGTGAAATTCCTGCAAGACACACATTCCCAAGACAGTCTCCAAGCACCATTCTAGTACCTACTTCGGGGGTTGCCTCTGTCACTGCTGCACTCATCTTAACTATTGAAAAGCACAGCACCTTCCGATCCTGCAAGATATCTGTGTTTATTCTCTTTCATTGATTTTATTAACATTTCATTTATAAGGCACCTGCATTGAAGCAGTCATTTCCTAGTACCACAGTACACAAAGCCAAGGGGAAAGCAATCCCCCCATGACCCTGTAACGTTCAAGTCGTGACAAGTGGACATGGAGGGGTGTAAGTGCAGAAGGGAACATGCAGGAACCCAGTTCAACAAAGCACTGCTTGACAAGGCAAGAGCTGCATAAGTGCAAAGGCAATGGACCCGTATACAGCAAGGCAACACAGTGAAAGAAGTAAGTGCACAGGCATGGGCCAGAGTGCAAGGGTCAGAAGGACCCTGATGCAGCCGACAACAAAGAAATGAGAAATAAATGCACTTGCATGTACCACGGTGCATAAGAGACCACCGCAGAGCCATTTAATAAGCACCAGGGGAGAGCAACCACCAAGGCAGAAACACAGCACACAGTGGGTAACAAGTGGAGAGACAGCAGTTCATGGTGGGACCTGCAAGAGAATAGTCAAAGGCGTGGTAGCTGACCACAGGCCTGTAAAACGAGGCCGCCACTTAAGAATAAATGTAAGCTGAACAGGGGGTTCTTATGCTCTTTCCTGAAATGCCAATGGCTCTTCTAGCCCCTGAGGCCGAGGAATGGGAAGTCCAAGCAAGCATGCCCATGCTACACTAAGAGTTCTGCACCAAACCTGATTATCTTGGAACAGCAAACAACCAGGGACCTTCTTTTAGAGGATCTCAAGGAACTGGAAGGTGGTAAACAGAGAATTTTTGTTGGAAATAACCACGCCACAGACCTTCAAATGTGCTTCTTTTGTAAGCTTAATGTGTTCAAGGGTGGGCCTTTCCAGCGTACATTTACTTTTCATGAATCCCCATTCTGCAGATGGACACTAGCCATGAACAGCATTTGGTTATTTCATGACAGATGAGTTGGCTGGAAGGCTGATAGGATTGTGGAAGAGTCAGTTATATGACAAGCATGGGCCTTTCCAGGTTTGCCAACAGTCCCATCTGCCTCTGGACCCTCATCTTTAGGGATTACCAAGAGAGCGTTGTCACTGGGTAGTCATTGCACGATTGTTGGCTTTTTCTCCAAATATTAGGCCGTTGAGGAAACATGCCTACAATATGGAAGTCCAATGTATAAGCACACCTTTCTTTAAATGTGGAAGAGGCCCACAGAGAAGCTAATGTTGGCATAACACTACTCAAAAGAGGTACAGTGTGTGAAAAGCACAGAACCTTTACAAGTTAGCTCTTTTGTCTCCTCTCCTGTCTCGGTGCTGCTTACACAATTTATTTGATTTTCTTCTTCCTGAAATGTGCATCTTTTACCACGGTTACACAACATCCCTACTCACAGCGGGTTGCTTGAAAGTTCAGCAATCTGTGACAAATGGCCTGATTTGATGTTCAAATGAGACAATGGCCCTCATTACGACCCTGGCGGAAATCGAAAAACGATGGCGGAAATGCAATACCGCCATCGAATAGCGCTCGGTGCGATTACGACCCGTCACCGTAAAGTACGATGCCATTAGCGACACCGTAGCGAACGCCAACGCTAACTGCACCAAGTACGCGCACGCGCGCCATGCCAAACCGTAATTACCACCATGGCGCAACGGTACGCGAATTCCGACCCTAGCGGACATGTACCTAACGCCATCAAGCATGGCGGAAAGTACCATTCCGCCATGGTGAGAAGTACGGCATCGCGAATCAACCGTAAACGGCCCTACTGAGTGCCCGTACACCACTCCCTGGCCACATTGCACAACTCCTCGTAGGTGCAATGAAGTCACACTATGCAACCAGTGAAATGAACAAGTCACCCATGCATGCCAACAAACAAATGAATCCAGGGGCTCCAAGTGCCTTGTGAGTGGGCATCCATATCTGCCATGGCACCATTGCCGCACTGATGCAGCACAGGCATTTGAAGGTCCAAGTACAGCAACATGAGCAGAAAAATGAGACAAACAAAAACAGAATAGACATTTAATGCACCACAAAACCACCAAGGGCCATACAGCCATTAGGTCATGAACTCCTAAATACATTCCAGTATTGTGGGCTGCATCCGCAAGAAATGACCAGCTTCTGCTTGTGTGACGCCCTGTTCCATCATGGTACACAGGGGCTACATTCACGTCCAAAAAGGCAACACGGAAGCGCCTAGAACCGCAGGGCCGTCCCATCAGGTAGGCACTAGTCCAGCAGAAAGGATGATATGTTGCTCCTAGCCACTAGCACTGCGTAAGGGCATGTGGCCCATTGGCGATCGTCCCATAAGATCGTAATGGTGCTCCACTGATTGACACGAAGCAGCAGGTGTCGGGAGTAAAAGCCATCTGCAGGAGTGGCATACAGATGGCAGCGGCAAAAGGGGAGGAGATACCTGTCACCCAAATGAAATGAAAAAGAATAGTATGGGCATCAGAACTACAATTGTATAACTCACTTCAATGATCACACTAAATCAACAGCCATATGCATGCTAGCCCACTCAAAAGGAATATACCCACCCAAAAATCACTTGCGAATCACAACCATAAAAATCGAGGTGAAAACAGCATTACAAACGAGTGTTTGTGTGCATGCGTCTGTGAAGACAGAATCCATCAGATGGGATTAGTAACGTGCATAGACACAAGTGCCTGAAGGCGCGTCGAGACAGGGAGGGTTCAACAAGGGCAGAAAGACGATGGTCCCACTATGGCAGCTCTGCATGACATAGCGCAGGGGAGGTGGATAGATTCCAAAAAGCCCTGTACATGGCAAACTCTCCATCAAATCATCTGTCCATGCATCCATACATCATTCCCTCATCCCGGTATGAAAACGCCTGATTATTTACTCACATCACATTTGAAACTTCCATTGAGTCTGTGCGTAATGCAGTCTGCAAAATCCACTGTTCTCCAGCCCGGATCTCTAGTGTTGTGAAGTAACATGTATTTGGGAACGTCCTGCCTTTTTGTCCACTACGCTATTGCGCATCCCATACTATCCATATCAATCATAGCATACTCGCCATGGCCCCTGTCCCAAGGACATTAAACAATAGAACGTTATATTTGCAGTCAGACCTGTGGGCGTCTCCTCGCCGCTAGCTGAAAACCGAAAGCGCTGTCCTTCGAATTCCTCATTTGCAACATCACGTCGAAAAGGCATCTGTGACCGCATGAAATCACAAATTCATCCATGTAGTGCGGCAGTGTGTGTAAATGGCAACTGGCTTCACTCACAAATGGGACGCCCCGCCCGTCGGTGAACCTCGGTACGGTGCTCGCCCAAAGGGGATTGCAGCTGGCACAGGTGGAATGAATCACCACAGGTGGAGGCTATACAGCCTGAAAACACATAAATTGCACACCCAACCCCCTCCCACAACCACACCCACTCCAAAATGCTACCGGCAGGACTAGCGATGTTGGCCCTGGGGGACCTGATAGCACTGCAAGTACTCCAACTTCAAGAAGAAGACGAACACCAACTACTACAACAACCGGCCGCACAGAGGAGACGCAGGAGGAGGAGGAGGGCAAGGCAGGGCCAGCAAGGCCCACCAGCACAGCCACTACCACCACGCAGGCAGCCCGCAATCCCACGCCTCCGAGCTCATCCGTTCAACCTCACTGCTGAGCAGATCCACACCCTCTACCGTTTGGACCGGGACACCATAACCGCCATTGTGGACATGACACAGGCTGACCTTGTCAGCATGATAGATAGCCCAACCGCCATCCCACCCCTACTGAAGGTGGTGTCTGTACTCCACTTCCTGGCCACAGGTACCTACCAGCACACAGTCGGACAGTTGCATGGCATTTCACAGCCACTGTTCTCACGGACACTATTGCAAGTGCTCGATGCCCTCCTGAAGCACGCAGACGACTACATCTCTCTACCACGCTCGGAGCAGGAAATTACGAACACAAAAGTGGGATTCCATGCACTTGGCGGCATACCGGGTTGCATTGGTGCCATCGACTGCACCCATGTGGAATTGGTCGTCCCACATGCCATGGAGGCCCAGTACCGCAACCGAAAACAATTTCATTCTCTTAATGTACAAACGGTGTCTGACTCCAACAGGATCATTACACATTGTTGTGCCCGATTTCCTGGATCAACCCATGATTCTATGGTCTTGAGGAACTCTACAATACCACGCTACATGGAGCGACACGCAGGGAACAGATCCTGGCTACTCGGTGAGTCTCATTTCATGCATGATAATGTGGGGTATGTGATGCGGCAATGACCTGGCAGGAAGGGGGGGGTGCGTACGTAGCAATGTCATTCCACAAACGTCCTTTATTGTCCACATACAGGTGATGCCGGGTATCCACTGAAGAGATGGCTCCTTACACCACTCCGGAACCCACAGAACCAGCATGAGGAGGACTACAACCATGCCCACTCACGTACCCGTGTAGTCATAGAACAGGCATTCGGCCTACTGAAAACTCGTTTCCGCTGCCTCAGCAGGTCTGGCGGGGCACTCCTGTACCGCCATGAGAAGGTTGCAAAGATGGTCATGGCATGTGTCATGCTACACAACATGTGCGTACGTAGAAATGTGCCCATGCCCCCTGACGCAGAACTGCAAGCACCTGAAGATGGTCATGATGAGGGTGGGGATGTGGCAGCACCTCAAGGAGTCTGCGAGGCACAGGAGGGCCGTTACATTCGTCAGAGTATCATAGATTCATGCTTCTAGCACTCACGCCTGGTGGCTGATACATGGACACGGGACTTGTGGCACTGTGTGTGTCTGGAACATGCACAATATGGACTGTACGCCTATAAAGGCCTCGTACACAAAGATCAATGTCCACACATCTCATTGGATGATTGTGAAATGTTTATTGCATATGTGAAATTATGTTACACACCCCATCGACCCGCCACCCAAGTAAGCCCAACACCCCCCCTCCACCCTCCTACCTCCCCCCCGAACACCAGTGTCCGCAGATGCTCATTGTCAGTGGGCAGACGCTATTGCAAGCCCCCTCTCCGGGTATCAGGGGCACCCCTGCCTGTGGAGCGCAGGTTCCTCCCAGATCTACGTTGGGGGCTGCCCTGGACGGAACTTGCAACGGATGATGTCTCTGCCTGCTCACGTCCATGCATGTCCCTAAGGGTTTGTGAGAGCTCAGTGAGCACACGGCGCACAGCGGCTAGTTCAGCACATACGTCTTTGGACGTCGCATGCAGTTCCCCCCTCAGGCTCTCGGTGCTTCTCTCCATTTGTACTCTCAGGCTCTCGGTGCTTCTCTCCATTTCTGCCCTAAGCGTCTCAGTTGATGTTTCTATGGCTGCCTTAGTACCCCCACATTCATCAGCATGGTCCTTGAGGAGCGTGGCCAGTTGCTGCTGTTGCACGATCACCTGGTCGAGGGACTGTTGCCTCTGCTGTGCCATGGCCATTTGCGGTGGTGTCACAGAGGGGCTGTTCACCTCATGTTGCCTTGCCACAGGGCTTGTGGGGGATGGCCAGTCGTCGTCTTGTGGGTGCCCCTGCGTGGTATCCTCATGGTGTACGGGATGAAACAAACAGGGGGATTGAGACAGGTCATGGATGGATCTTACTTCGACATCCCCGTCTTCTGTGTCGGATCATGCTGCCATTAATGGGGTGTCACCTATGGTGCTGCTGCCACCAGAGGCAGTGCCTTCTGTGGCATCCATTGGGGGGACCTGTGGTGGTGCTGTTGTGGGCATGCTGGCTGCTGGGGTGCCTGTTGATGTTCCCTCCTGTGTGCTGCCACTTGATTTGTGCTGCTGCCGTGTCTTGATGCGTGCAGCTGAGGTGGAGGGTCTTTGGCCGTTGGTCTTGGCCCTCTTTGCAGGTGTGCTGGTAGGGGTGTCCTGAAGCTCGTCGTTTGAATCGGACCCTGTGGTGGAGTAAAGGAGGGCGAGCGTTATTTATGGGTCTGTGGAAATTGGAATGGCAATGTATCACATGCATTGGGGTGGTACCTGAGGGTGATTTGGGTCGGGGCCTTGGAGGTGGTTTCATTTTTGTGTGGATTGAGGATGCAGTTGTTTTGCAGCCTGCAGTTAGGGTGTGCCTGCTGCACGTGTAGAGGGTGTTTTTAGGGTTTTTAATTATTTATGTATTTAATGTGAGTTTTAAAGTGCGCTGTCAGGCCAATGTATGTGGACGTTCTCCTGGACATGTGTTTCTGTTGCACTATGTGGACACATGGTACTTCACATGATTGGACATTGTGGATTTGGCATTGTATTAGTTGGCCCACCTACCGGATTCTTCGGATGTCTGCACTCCTTTCTCCATCCCTCCGACTCCCTCTATACTCTCCATTCCAATGGTGGAGGCACAGATTTCTTCCCAGGGGGTCAACTTGATGGGTGATTCCGATCCTCCCCCGGTAGCTGTGGCAATGTTGCGATTGGCGGATAGTATGCTCCGTACGCGTATCTGCAGGTCGTCCCATCGCTTTCTGCATTGCAGTGGGTTGCGGGGTGCGGTCCCCACCGCACTTACCCGCTGTGCCACCAGGGCCCATATGGCCTTCTTGTTCGCAAGTGCCGTCCTGGTCATTTGCGTGGAGAAGACGACGGCAGCATTCTCCTGGAGGGTCTCTGTAAGCACGGTGAGTTCCTCACGGGAGAAGTGGACCTGCCGCTTGCGGTCGCACGCTTTTTTCGCTACTTTTCCCATTTCTATTGCTTTCACTGGGGTGGATGACGGGTTGGGATGTGTCTCAGGGTAGTATTTTTAATGGTTGTGTGGGAATTCTGATTTTATAGGTGTACGGCGTGCTGTTTCCCGTTCCGGGCCCATGTTTTTACTTCCGTTTCCGTATGTTTACGGTCACCGTACTTTCCGGTTGCCGCTCATTACGGTGACCGCTAAGATGGGTGGCGGAATTGCACCTAGGGCGCCGTACGACGGCGGTGAGGCGCGTTTTGGGGACATTTCCGCCATCGCGGACTTTGCACTTCCGCCATGGCGTAGTGCTCGTGCCCGATGGGTCGGAATTGGCCGCACTTTGCTCCGTCGTGCCATGGCGGAAACGCTATTTACGCTATGGCGGTCAGGTCAGTCACTTTCCGCCAGGGTCGTAATGAGGGCCAATGTCTGTATCTGAGCACATACTGCGCATGCTCCGGTCGTACAGTGGGAATAGCAATGGGAACACAGCAATGCTCCGCCTAGCTGCAGACATTGCCTCAGTCACCATTCTGCCAATCGACAAGCCAATTAAGCAGCCCAGTAAATTAAGTGCTCTCCTCCAACATCCCTGTGCAACTCCCGGTCTGGTTGCACTTATGGTCGAGGCCTGGTAAGCCAGACTTAGCCCTTTAATCTTACAAGGTAATTAAATTGAGTGACCCTAACATTTGATAACAATGACACCTACCACCACATCGATTAAAAGAGGGAGCAAGCTGGCAGCAAGTGCCGCAAAACAATGTGGAGCATATTCTCATTGGGGCGTAACATTAAAGGAAGGTGTAAAAGCTTTGCATAAACCGTTTACGACATCCATTAACATCAGACCCACATTTCATTCATTTGTAGGGCAGAGCAGAGAGGTGGAACGCAACTTGCGTTTCTGCCACCTACCTTCCTGTCAGCCACGTGAGTGCCCTGCACAGTTGCACCGTCATGCATTTTTATGCCGGCGCAAATGCTGGTTCCCACAGGCCACCCCTCTGGGCACAGAGGAGAACAGTCAGATAGAGGGGACTCAAAGCCAAAAACCCTCAGAGGATTCATGGATGTAAGTATGAAATGTGCATGTCAAAAGTGGGAAGTTGGGTTTTTTGTGTGTTATTGATTCATGAGAAATAGAGATAATAAGAGATTGAATACCTTCAACAAGGATTGAGGAAGACCACGTGGTAAGTGTCTTTAAGGGGCAGAGATAAAGAGAAAAATCCCTGAATATACAGGAAGACATCTGTATTTTGATTAGTGTTAATGTTTTCTGGGACCAGCCATGTATTGTTGAGTAATGTAGAATAGTAGAGGTGTGCTTTTTTATTGGTGGAATAAGTGAATTGGCGGTGTGGACCAGATAAAGGGTTCCGGAGCATGAATGGCAGATTTGGTGGTGCTCAAGAGAAGGATTGTGTATTGTATAGGACCTGATTTCAGAGAGAGACGTCGGTGTGGTCATATTTGAGAATTCTTGTGGGGAGGTGTTTCAAAAGGAGTGAAGAAGTTGAGCAAGAGTTGAAACAGTGTTTATTGATTATTGGTAAATTGTGTTTTATATTGTTATCATGGCAAATACTACCATTGTTCATTTTAGTAAGTCACTCCCCTTATATAAAACTAAATTCATGAAGTACCACATAGAGTGGGTTAAAAGATCAGTCTGGCAAGATGTTAATGCCATGGCCTCAAGACAGCACTCATTCGAAGATGGTGCTGCAACACATGTGTACATATTTATATGCCCTGCTCAAAGGAAACAATTACGGAACAGATTGAGTATACTGGAGCTGTGGGAAATGATGAAGGAAGAGGAGGTGTAGCAAAGTAAAAAAGAATGGATGCTTAACCTGCATGACCAAATGGGCACACAGATGACAGCTACTGCCCCTCCTCAAACCAGTGATCTGTCCTCAACTCGACTATATCCATTAAATGTCACTGCATGGTATTCCAATCCTACATATGTGTCCCCAGCAATTAGTGATGCAGACGGAATGAGAGGAGAGAAAGTGAGCAACCAAAGGCCATTGATATACAGGAGTAATCTGACGTGTGGCGTACAGTTATATGATATTATATGATAGGTTATATATACAATACCTAATACCCAGAGGTTTCTAAGCGGTGACCCGGGGATCAAACCTGTGTTGCTCCATGTCATCTTGCTTCCAAGGCGAGCAGTTTTCCCCTGAGCTATCCTCCGGAGACAAAGTGCAAGTGAAGTTCACAGAAGCAAATGAGAAGCATCAGAGAGCAAAATGGCATACAGGGTGAAAAAGACAAGACAGCAATTGTGGCAGATAAATGGATAAGAAGGCAAATAATCTTGAAACTTGATGGAAAGGGCATAAGTGAATGTAAAGAAAAGGCAAGGGAAGGTAGAGACAGATCGGAGCCAGAAAAGAAGTAGAGGTTGGAAGAAGAGAGAGAGAAAATGAAAAATGAAGAGAAGAGAATGAAAGAGAGAGCAGACCAGAGGAAGACACGAAAAGAGAAAAGAAATGGGAAGAGTAAGAAAAGGCAAAGAAAAGAGAAGAAGAAAAGGAAATAGAAAGAAGATGAGACGAAGAAAGGGAAAGGGAGGTAAGTGTAGAGAGACACTGAAAGGACGTTGATGACATCATTAGTAAAGACATGCTGCTAGACAAGGGAGAAGAAGACGCTATACTAAGGTATTCTGACAGCTAATACAGAAACAGGAGGGATGGCATAAATATAAGAGAAAGTGGGAGAAAGTATCCGCAAGAGAAAGGTAGGGATGTATTAGAAGAGGTATTAAGTTGGACATATGGGAGAGATCCCCTTAGAAGACTAGACATTGAGGACAGAGAGGACATAGAAGAAGAAGGGACACTGTTGGAAGAGGGGGATGACAAGCAGAGGGGGGAAGAGGAACCTGCATGAGCCCTGTCAACGGGCACGTGAGTTGGGTGAGAGGTCGCTTGGTCAGATTTGGAAGAACCGGCAAAAAGACCAGAGCCCATTAGATACCTATAACTCCCGAGTATGAACTCGAGAAGCACAGAAAGAAAAATTCCATATGTAAATAGGCTAAAAGATTTACCAGGATGTAAAAAGATTTGTATGACAGATGTGCCAAAAAAGAAGACAAAGCATGTGATTACACCTGCATGCAGAACTGGACTGACACAATTCCCATTATTACAGAAAGGTAGAGGACTAGCACAATATATATACCTTGGCCACAGACAGATACAAATCATTTGATTTGTAAATTACCATTGCTCACAGCAGGGGCAGTGAAGTGGATTTATGAGTTAGAAAGAGAAACTGCTGGCATGACTTTAGCAGTAGGAGACATGAAAAGCTGGCTTGCTGCTATATAAGGCAAACAATCAGACAACATTTGGAAATGGGCGGGGTATCCTGGGGTGACAGAAACAAAAAACACTGAACTTGAAGGTGCACCTTTTATCAATTATCGAGCAGACGTTTGGAGAGCACTCAGAATACAATTCCCTGACACATCAGACATGAGTGCAATAATGACATGGAAAATCGGACTGGGTGAAGAACCAGCTGCTTATATACAGGAGATTCAGGAAAAAGGGTGTCTAGAGACAAGGGAAAGTTGAGAAAAAAACATTTAAAAAATGTTACCACATTTTATGTCAGGACTCCCCGAAAGAGTACAAAGGCAGTTAAAGAAAATTGTGGGGATTGAGGCAGAACCATGGCCCAAGATAGAATTGATAATTGTTCATCATTGTAGACTAAAACAAGAGAAAGACAGAAAGGAGGTTGAGGAAAGAAAGGTAGAAGAAGTGAAACCGGTCCAAAAGAAGCTGTCAAAATTGACAATAGAAGCGGTCATATTAACAAATGTTGGAGAGAACCACAGCGTGCAGGAAGCACAGCAAATGCAGTCAGGGTCAAACAGAAACTTTGCAGGAAGAGGGGAATATAATTATTATCCCCGGGGAGAGGGTTTACACCCAGAGGGTTTGGATTTGATGCACCACAGTCAGGAGCATTTGATGGAGGGTAACCTCAATTTGAAGGATCTGCAGCACAGTGCTGGACATGCGGGAAACTGGGACACATTTCACAGGTTTGTAGAAGCAGGGGAGGAATTCAACAAAATGGGCAACAATTTGGCCCCAGATGGGGGTCAGCATACTCACCGCCATAAAGAGCGGCACCACCAGACTATAATGTCCAAGATTACATGCAGTATAAGCAAATCAGGCACCGCAAATGCTGCACGCACAGTAGGCAGTGCAGCCACAAACTAAAAAACCACAACAGGTGGTGCAATTTCCTAAACAGCAAGCACACATACAACTGCAAGTACCACAGACTGCAATAGTACAATTGGACACAAACATATTGCCACAAGCACCGCCAACACCCAGATTATGATATGAAATGATATGAGATGGCATTTATAATGCGCCTACACACAAGTGTTTCAAGGCTCGACGAGGCAAGGGAGGGGAACAAAGGGAGGACAGACAATGATCCTACTAGGCCAGGTGTCATTCAGATCGCGCAAGTGCATGGGAAGGGGGCAGGGACAGTGCAGTACATGGCAAAGATAATAACAATAAGTAAGTACAGCCAGCATGTGGCAAGTACATGGATAAGTGCAGACAACAGGTGTCAAGGGCTTGGAGGGGGACTGTAGGGATACAGAAAGAGTCCCCAAGTGCGGGGGCAGCCAGGTGGGCAGTGCAGGTGGTGCTGAGATCAGAGGGTGTCAAAGAAGCAAGTGCAGTTCTAGTTCCAGTTAGGGGCTGAGCAGAGGAGAGGAGGAGAGAAAGCAGAAGCAAAGACAAAGGTTTTGAGGTGAAGTCATGGAGGCTTTTCCAGAGGGAGGCACCACCCGAGGCAAGAGTTCTACCACCAACTCGTTGCTTGGAGAAGCGACTGACCCTGAGGGAGTTGGAGGCGGATGAGCAAAGAGCTCCAGAAGGAAGGTATCTAGGAAGAGAGAGCTGAAGGTTTGAGGTCCCAAGCTCAGAAGGATGATGCAGAGGGTTTTGAACTTAATCCTCTCAGCCACTGGGAGCCAGTGCAGAGATTTCAGTCCTGGAGAGCTACGATCCCTGGGCTTGAGGCCAAGGACAAGTCTTGCAGTCCTGTTCTGGATAAGTTGTAGAGGGTGGAAAGCAGAAGCAGGCAAATTTAGAAAGAGACTGATGCAATAGTCCAGCCTAGAAAGAACCAGAGCTCTGGAGACAGTGAGCTTCTGGGGGAAGGAGAGGAAAGGATGAATACCTCTCAGGAGGTGCAGCTGGTACTGTGACTTCTTAGAGACGTCAGAGATGTGAGGGGAGAAGGAGAGAGTAGAGTCGAAGACATGGGGTGTGACAGTGGTGGGAGGAAATCCCTTTACTGGAAAAGGACTGAATTTGTATTCACAATTGGACAGACCACAGAGTGACTTGATGTGTCCAATTCTATCGATTATCCCAGACCCCCCAGAGGAATCAAGGGTTGGGGTGACTTGACCTTTTCCTTCTTGGTTGATACATGGGTGACGAGATCCTGTGTTAGAGATGGGAAGTTTTCAATGTCAGAAATATCAATGGATACACAAGGATTCTCTGAAACTACGACGATGGTTCCTTTTACAGACAAAATGCCCATAACCATAAGAGAACACAAGATGGCTATGCCATTGTTATATTCTCGAAAGACACCAGTCAACATATTGGGGAGAGACTTGATGAGTAACCTAAATATAATGATCTCCTTCCCTGAGGAGGAAATCATTTGTTCTACACCAGGCATTCATCATGTGAATGCCTGTGAGTTCATCAGAGTATTTTATGGACAGGAAGCACAGAGAGAGGTCCACTAAACCCAGAGGTATTCCTTTAAGGAGTACAAATATTATTCCACAAATACAGGCCAAATTGTTCAGCTTACCCACAGAGCTTTTGTTAAGTCCAGAGATACCCATGGATGTGGAGGAAGGGCAAAAAATTATAAATGAATTAGAAGCAGTAATAGTAAGAGAGGACACAGTGATATTAGACAGTGTTGATTGCGAAGGAGTAAGGTGGTGCACAGTAGAAGCACTTGACTCAACACACAGACTAACTGACTTGACTGATGAAGACCTATTTGAATATGATGACTCAGATGACGAGGTGATTTTTTATATGTGTCTCGCATATCATTTACAAAAAGAGTACAGAGAGGTTCCCCATTTAATATTATTGATGATGAGGGTACCATCCTTTATGCAGGAAGATTGGCAAAAGTACAGAGTTCATTTGGAACCAGAGGTCCATAGGATGTCGGCTTCTTAAAAGGAGAAGGTGCAGTAAAGATAACACCGAACAAGAATGCAATTCTACCATGAATAAAACAGTATCCCCTGTCCAAGGAAGCTAATAGGGGTATCTATTAAACCAATGCTGCCTTGGTGCGGCAGGGTATATTAGAGCCTTCAGAATCACAATGCAACATGTCAGTGTACCCCATAAAGAAGGCAAAAAGGGGTCTTGAAGATTTATATAGAATTTACGCCCTTTGAACAACATTTGTTGAAGTTGAATTTCCATTGGTGTCAAATCCAGCAACAATATTATGTATTATGCCATCTGCAGCCCAATAATTTACATTGATTGATTTGCAAAATGCTTTCTTTTCCATTCCCATGCATGAAGACTCACAATACCTGACTGCGTTCACCTATTCCGGAACCAGATTACAGCACAGTTGCCTCCCACAGGGGTACTGTGAGTCCCCGACTGTCTTTAATCGAGTGGTGCAAATGGATTTGGGAAATGTCCAAACTAATAGCACGGTTATAGAGTATGTGGATCACTTATAAGTTTGCAGTAAAACACAGGAAGAGTGCAGGAGAGACTCAGTGAAATTGACAGTTTTGGCTGAAAAAGGGTGCAAGGTGGACAAGAAGAAATTGCAATATTGTTAGGGAGAGGTATTGTACATAGGCCAGATAATTTCAAAGGAGGGGAGGAATGGGACACCTGAAAGAGCAGAGACAATTAGCAACACAGCCTGGCCAAATACGGTGAAGGATAGGCTGCTGTTTTTGGGACTCTACAATTATTGCAGGGCAAGGGTCTTTGACTACATATGGGATGTTCTGACCCACAGGCTCTGCCCTGCAACATCACTGTGTGTTGCTTTAATCAAAAACAACAGAATGGCCACCGGAAAGCCTTATGCACGCTAAAAACCGCTGAGAAGTGCGCAGGGAAACCTGAAAAATAGGCCGCCAATCCATTTTGCCTATGTCCGTGGTAACACAGGACACCACACTGCCAAAACCTATCATTGGGCTGCCCACAGAGTAAAATAAAACTACTTGAAAAGGCAGTGATGCCTTGTGAGGAAAATCCAGAAGTGTTTAAAATCTGTTTTTCCTTGGCTGTTGAAATTACAAAATCATGGTTCCCAAACAGCAGAGAAGATCCAACATCCTTGTGGGGTGTTCACCATCACCTTATTTAAGGAATCCCCATAAGCACAATGTCAGGAGAAACACCTTTCATCATAAAAAAATCCACATTAAAAAGGTGCTTGCCTTGGAAAAATATGTCAGATATGGGCGCAGTACCGCCGCTCGCCTGCATCCTAGCTGTTATTACTTATACTGTCAGTTTAAAACTTGTGTCTTAAAATCAAATTGTAGAAAAGAAGAGACTTGCCATCAAAAGCAATATAGGTTGTTACAATTCAATCTCTATGTTTGAAAAAGACTGAAATGAAGAGATTTGTGTGTATATTGGTAGAAAATGTAAATTGTATTTTAGAAAAGCCCAATTTTAAGCAGTGTTTTAAAAGTGAACTAATGCAGCCATACTGGACTTCAAAGACATTCCACAGTTTCTCCCAAACATAAGCATCTTCCCCCCTGCTCTCAGCTCAGGAACTGTCATGGGGTGGTTAATGGAGGTGAGAGGGGATTTGCTCTGCTGCTCTGGGAAAGAGACAATAGGCTTCTTGAACTGAAAGGAAATGCAAATTCGGGTGCCGACAGAAGCCAACTGCTGGCAGGAAGAGGCTCAGGTTGCTCTGGCCCAGCCAAACCTTGGAGGTGGGGACAGACAGTTTTGTTTATTCTGAAAGCACAGAAAAGTATATTTTGAAAAGGACTCATAGAAAACAGTGTTGTTAAAATGATATTTCTGCTCACAGTTTGAAACTACTCTGGAATCTGTGCGACATTCAGAGACCGGACCACTAAAATGTTGATATTGTAGCAATTGTGATCAATCTAGGAATATGAAAGTTTACAGGATTATGTCCAGCTGTCATGCGCATGTATGTGGAAAAATGTGTACAGATCTGACACTGGGTAACCAACCAAAAGCGGAAAAAACTATCAGTTTTGAACCGAAACTCTCAAGAAGATGGGACTCGGACGGATACGTGCTCTATTTAATCTGTGATGTGAATATGTATTATTAGCAAGTTGGTGATATTGTAGAAATGCTTTCTATGAAAAATAGATTTTCTGTGTAGAAACAAAGGGCAGGTTTTTCCCTGGACCATAAACACAGCGTCATCACGACACATCATGACACTCTGGTTGCTTCTCAAATCAGGGGAGAGGAAATTCTCTGACCAATCGGATTCCTAGAGGTTGGGCTTAGTATAATTGGCATATCCACCCCTTTGGGAAATACATAAATAGGGACTGTTTTAGGACCTAAGACACACACATTCACCCATCAACTGATTTACTGGTGAAGCACTCTTCAGGAGAACCCAGAGCAAGACTCCAGAACTCTAAAAGCAGAAGGCCTGATTCTAAGCTGAACCCTTCTCAGCTGGCCTTTAAAATCTTGCAACCTGATTTCACCCCCAGACTTCCAAGGGGCACACCAAATTGAACAGCCTGGCTGTGCTGTTTTCTGCTTTTTGCCAAGAACTTTTGCCAGAACCCAGAGATCCAAACCAGTAGAGCAGAGCTGTAACCCAGAACCAATCCGTCAGATCCAAACCAGAGGCCGTGCAGAGACCCAGTGCCGTGCTGCGTCCAGAACCGGGTGCCTGAGTCCTGTCTGGTGGGCTAGCAGTGGTGGGAGGTTGGCACTCTGCCTTTTAAGGGTTCATTTCTATGTGATTGAACGAGCATTAACTCGAGGTGTGCCTGCCTTTGTACAAGTGATTGCAATTGAAATCAGATTTTAAACTGCCATTCAGCCGCTTTTGCTAAGAACACCTTTGTGCTGCTTTCACGCTCTAAGTGACAGCTTCAGAGGTAAAAAGCGCAAGCACAACAACTATAATTACACGCAGAGAAAGTACTTACCTGTGGGTTCTCAGGCACAGCAGGAATGCCCAGGAAAATCCTTGCCCCCGAGCCCTTGTGCAACTACGGGTAACAGCAGCCGCTTTGCGGTGCACTAAGACTTTCACCTTTAAACAGGGAACACGCCATTGACTCCTGCATTAGCCACTGCTATTGGCTAACAAGCATACAGGGACTACAATCCCCAGAAGCACCAGCGCCCTTCTTAGGGAAACGTCAGGCGTTTCTGCACCGGTGCTTCTGGGCCAAGCCGGTCTTGCGCCAGTCCACGCCGTCCGGCACAGAAAACGCTGCCGGGAAACTCTGAGACATATAGCCCTACTCTCTAAAACCAGACCAAAATGGGCTTCCTTCCTTTGAACACCTTGCTCCTTGAGCAACAAAAATGTATCTGCCTAAACAAAGCCACGATTGCCACCCGGCTTGCCCAGGATAGAACCCAAAACAGTAACAAAGAGGAACTTGCAATTCAAAGACAACACAAAAAAAAAAACTTTAGTCACTCAGTCGTCAGCTACACCTACCACAACACAAAGTAGCACCGATTTAAAAATCTGTCTACTTAATACATGTTCCGTCAACAAACACGCCCAATGTATCCATGATAGGATCATTGAGGAGAATATTGACATCTTCTGTATCACTGAAACATGGCTTGCTGATCCCATAGGTCCTACTTGCGACATTGCTGTCCCAGATGGGTACGTAATTTACTATACCAACAGGGAAACCGGAAAAGGAGGAGGAGTTGCAGTTATTGCTAGAAGCTCCATTACACTCTTCCAAGGCAAATCTTCATGTGGTGAATGCGAAATGCTTCACCTCAAGCACCTGCCCACTGAAAACAACTGCCTTAACTTACTAGTAGTCTATCAACCACCATCTCCCACCCCGGAATTCAATGACCACTTTACCCATATCCTAAACCTCCTGAAAGGCCCAAACTGTGCCACATTAGCGGTCGGAGATCTCAATAGATGGTACGGCAGTCAGGCTGACAAAGACGCCATCAATCTAGAAAGCTCACTACTAAACATAGACTACACCATCACAAATAAAGAACCAACCATGAAAAATGGTCATCAACTGGATTGGATAATTACCAATAACCAGGAAACACATGACTACAAAACCAAACCTTGCATTTGGTCAGACCACTACAGTATCTCATTTCAGGTCTCTCTTCCCCTACCTAAAGAAAAAAATCCCAATCCCCCAAAAAAAGTTAGGCAAAGGAACTTTACAAACATCAAGAAAGAACAACTTGAATCATCCATAAAATACTTCACCACCATTACTAAAGAAGAGGATTCATGCGACATTATGATGTCTACCCTCCTAGACCATTTAAAAATATTAGAAGAGCAAAACGCACCCTTACAGACTAAAACTTTTAGAACCAAAAGCAAATTGCAAGAATGGTTCTCTAAAGAACTATTCGAGCTTAAGGGAGCCAAAGGAAAACTGGAAAACACCTGGAAAAAAAACCCTACTCTTGAAAATAGGGGAAAATGGAAAATCACTGAAACAAAATACAAGAAAGAAATAATAGAGATCTGGAAACAGTATTTCAATAAACAAATCATGGCAGCAGAAAATGCCTCAAGTAAACTCTTTAACATCTTGAAATCCTTAGACAAACCCCCTGCCATTTCGCCACCTTTTTCACATCACAACAGGAATGTGACAACACTCAAAAAGCTTTTTTTGAGAAACTAGAAAAGGCTAGAGAAAAAATCACAAAAGCACAACAAAACAAATCTAATACGATTAAAATGCCAGTGGAAGAACCACTTGAGAACATAGAACCCTTCCATTTCTCGTTTATCACCACAGAAGAGATGAAAAAAACACTTGTCTCTATGAAACCTACCTCATGCGCGGAAAACATCCTACCCGCCAAAATAATCTTAGAAAACCCAGACATCTTCGCCCCTACACTTGCTAAAATAGTCAACACTTCCTTTAAGGACCAACTAGTCCCCCAGGCCATAAAGAAAGTCACAGTTAACCCACTAATAAAAAAACCTGGCTTGGATCCAAGAGACCCAAGCAACCTTAGGCCAATAACCAACTGTAACTTCCTGCTTAAGATCATGGACAAAGTAGCCACCGCACAATTACAGGCACACATTGAGGCCTCAGATGCACTCCACCCACAACAATCTGGGTTCAGACCATCTCATAGCACAGAATCAGCTATGTTGGACGTACAGACAAAGATGCTCAGCATCTTAGACAAGGGAAAAATGGGACTTCTCATCCTGTTAGATCTCAGTTCCGCCTTTGATCTACTGGATCATAATCTACTCGAAGTAGCCCTAGGCAAAACGGCAAACTGCTCACAAGCGGCAAAAACATGGATAATGTTTTTTCTAAAAAACAGGACATCTCGAGTCCATTGGGGAGACAAATTCTCCATGGAAAGGGAAATCCTTTGAGGGGTTCCTCAGGGAGCCAGCATGTCCCCACTGCTGTTCAACCTCTACATTAGATACTTTTTTTTTTTTTTTTTAAATATATTTTTATTGTTTTTTCCAAGAAAACATACAACCAGTATCATCAACACGACAATCAGTTAAATATCCACAATAATTTCCCATTCCCTCCCTCCCCAAGTGAACCCAGACCGGGGTTGCGCAGTCTGCTGCTGGCATTAGGGTGAGCCCGGGCTGTCCGGGTCCTCGCCTGAGGTGCTGGCTTCCTTAGGACTGAACAGGGCCGTCGTGAGGGCAATCCCCTGCAGGAGGTCCTCCGAGTCATTTATTTTTTGCTGTCTTTGCGCCAGCTCCCAGACCCCGGTTTCAGCCACAGTCCATCTGCGAAGGTCCTCCCACCATGTTACAAGTTTAGGGGCCCTGGGACACTTCCAGGCCATTGCGATGCGCCTTTTTGCGAGGATGTACATCAAGTCTTTGAGCCTGTTGAGAGGTTTGTTTTTTTTCCCTCGTGGGTACGAGCCCAATAGACATGCCTTGGGGGATTGCACGTCTAGCGTTATGTCCTCCTCTGCTACCTTGGTCTGAATTTGCGACCAGAAGGTTCGTATGTTCGGGCAGGCCCAAAACATGTGGGTCAGGGAGGCCGCGGGTTCTTGGCACTTGGGGCACCGCACCACACAGCGCCATTGAATCTCGAGATGACAGCTGGGGTAAGGTAGGCCCTATGGATGATGTAAAATTGGATAAGCTGGAATCGGGCATTCCTAGAAACCTTTTTGTGATAGTGTGTTATTGTTTCCCACTCCGTGTCGCCGAATAGTGTGTTCAGCTCGGCCTCCCATTTGCTCTTGCATGTGAGTTCGCTATGTGTGGTGTTGTCAATTAGGATCTCATAAAGCCTAGAGGTTTCGTGTCCCCCTTCTGCCACACCTATCAGGTTCTCTATGGCCTCGTGTCCGGCGCATTGGGATTCTGCATCCGGCCATCGCCTCCTAAGTCTGTCCAGCACCGCCCCGTATAGAAGGAACTGACCCAGTGGGACCCCAGTCAATTCGTGCAGCTCGGGAAATGTGTGGATGCCCTGGTCGTCCACCAGATCGCCCAAAGTGGCGACGCCGGAGGGTTCCCATATGTTCCGGATCGCCTTCCGGTCTTCCGGCCTAGTGGACATGATGGCGGCTATAGGGATCTGTGGGGAATAGGGGTCGGACAGCTTGACCAACTTGCAGGCCCGACTCCAAATTTGAGTGCCTAGGCGGATGAGGTGCGCGTCCAGCGTTTTGGGCATTGGTCCGATCCAGAGGAGGTCCCTGAGCAGCCATGGTGCGTCTGGGGGCTGCAATAGGCGTGTATCCGTCATGGCATCATCAGCCATCCACTGGATCACGTGCTTAAGCTGGGCCGCTATGTAGTAGAGCTCAAAGTTAGGGGTGTTCAGGCCTCCCCTCTCGTACGGTCTTTGAGTAATGTCTAGGGCCACTCTGTGCCTCCCCTCCCGCCATAAGAGTTTCCTACATAGCATGGCCAGATCTTTGAAAAAACGCTGGGGGATGTTGTAGGGGACGTTGGTGAAGAAATGTAGGAGACGGGGGAGTGCTACCATTTTAAGGAGTCCCGCCCTACCAGCCATCGAAAGGGGCAATTTGCACCATAGGTCGATTGATTTAGCCAGTCCCTCCTTAGCCCTGCCCGTGTTCAGAACATGTTCGGTCTCAGGGTCCCGGTGGATCACGACGCCCAGATATTTGAACGTAGTGGGTTCCCATTTAAGGGCCAGAGGGGGGAGGTGTTCTTCCTTGGTTCCACTAAGTGCAGCCAGCGGGAATAAGCAAGACTTGCTGTGGTTAATCTGGATCCCTGTGCATCTGTGGAACCCGTCTAGGGTTTCCAGGATGTAGGGGAGAAGGTGTTCGGGATCCCTCAGGTAGAGGAGCATGTCATCCGCATACATGGAGACAAGGTGGTTCACACCATTTATCGTTATTCCCCCGTCACCGTATTCCTGCCTAAGGTATGCTGCCACTGGTTCAATCGCTAAGATGTAAAGTAGAGGGGATAGGGGGCACCCTTGCCGAGTGCCCCTGGCCAGGCTCCATTTTTCAGAAAAGGTGTTGTTGGTATGCACTCTGGCGGTGGGGTTGGTGTAAATGAGTTTGACCCAGTTCAAGAAAGCCGTTCCGATCCCCATTTTTGCTAAGGTGGCATAAAGCCATGTCCATCGGACCGAATCAAAGGCCTTAGAGGCGTCGAGGGACACAACTGCATATTTACCGGGCATGCCGTTTGTGCTGTGTATCACGTGGTGCAGCCTTCGCAGGTTCTCGGACATAGAGCGACCCTGCATGTAGCCCGTCTGATCCTGGTGTATGAGGTACGGGACGGCTGCACGAAGCCTTCTGGCCAGTAATGCGGTGAGGATTTTGTTGTCTACATTCAACATGGATAGTGGGCGGTATGAGCCGCAGTCAGAGCTGTCCTTGTCGGGCTTAAGTAAGGGGATGATGGTGGCTTCGGTCATGGTGTCGGGGAGGTGGCCTATGTCATACGCCTCGTTATATACTTTGGACAACAGGGGGGCCAGCATGTCCTCATAGGCCTTATAAAATTCGCTCGGGAGACCGTCCGGTCCCGGCGTTTTACCCGAGGGCAATGCCCTAATGGTGGCTGTGACCTCGTCGGGGGTGACGGGGGCTCCGAGGGGATCTGCCAAGTGGTCCTCCAGGCGTGGGAGCCGGATGGCGTCTAGGGCGTCTTCGATCGCGTGGTCAGGGGGCGGGGCTGGATCGGAGTAAAGGGTTTGGTAGTATTGTTTGAACACTACGTTGATACCCACTTGCGTGTGGAGGGTCAGGCCGTCTGTATTACGAATGGAGCAAATGGGGTATTTGGGGGTTTCTCGTTTATAAAGCCATGCAAGAAGCTTCCCGGGTTTATCGCCCAGGGCATGATTCCTCTCCGTGAATTTTGTATAGCTCAACTTCCCCAGCGTCTCCCAGTGTGTTAGGCATGTTTGTTTAAGATCAATCATCTTTTGCAGGTTGGCGGGATCAGGGGACGGGGTGGCTTCGAGACCTTGGAGTTCAGTCTCAGCGTGCGCTAGCAGGGACGTGACGGATTTTAGGGCCCCTCCAGCCGCGGCTATCATTTCCCCCCTAGTTACCAACTTGTAGGCTTCCCAGGCTGTGCCTAAGTATCTGACGCTATCAATGTTGGTCTGCCAGTAATGTGTGGAACCCTCCCTGATTTGTTCGCTGAAGGCTTTGTCTAACAGTGCTTCGCTCCTCAATTTCCACGTGGGGATGGGGGGCCTGGGCGTCGTGGTCACCCACGAGGTCATCAAAGGGGAGTGGTCTGAAAGTACCCTGGCTAGGTACTGCGTGTCCTCAAATCCCGCCACGTGCTCTTCGCTAATGAACAGGCAGTCTATCCTGGTATGGACCTTATGTGGGGGGGAGTAAAAGGAGTAGCCTCTGGTTTCAGGGTTTTGCACTCTCCACAGGTCTTTCAGGGCATATTGTTGCGTGAGGGCGTTCAATATCTTGGCGGGTGGGGAGGGGTCCCCATGTTTACCATCCGACCTGTCTATGCGTGGGTTCAGGGTACAGTTGTTGTCACCTCCCCATATCGTTATGCATTCATTACTCGGGGTCAGCCGAGCGTACAGCGAGCGAAAGAAAACAGTGGCATCATGATTCGGGGCATAGGTGCAAATCAGGCGGACGTCCCGCCCCTCTATGGTGCCCTGAACCAGGGCCATCCTACCTTCATTGTCCGTTTTGGTGTGGGTCAGCTTGACTGGGACAGAGGGGGCGATCCATATCAAGACGCCTCTGGCGTAGGTGGAGTAGGGGGAGCCCACTAGGGTGCCCCGCCAGACCTTGGCCAACGCTGCAAGCTTAGGGCCACATAAGTGGGTCTCCTGAAGGAGGGCGATTCCGACCCTGTGGCGTTTCATGTAGGCGTGGATGCGGCGCTGTTTGATATAGCTGTTTAGCCCCCTGACGTTCCAGGACATGACTCTGATCCTCTCAGCCATGGTCTGTGTGTGGTCGTGCGGCTGTGGGAAGCGTGAGGTTGAGGGGTTTGACGAACTCGGTCGTCCTGGTTGCAATTCCGCTGCGCTTGGTCCCGGTCCGGTTTGTGTCCGATTCAAACTGCGATCCCAACTTGGGGTTCAAACCCCCACAAACAACAACGTCTAACTTAACAAAAAACACAACTTCAAACATAACACGTCTAGCGAGGTTGCCCTTGCTCTGACATCCCCGTTTCTGCCCCATCAGACCAGGGTCTTCCGGTGCCCTACGGGCGGGTGAACTCACCCAAAGTATCCTGGGGATAGGAAAGGGGCTGCCTCCGAAGGTGTTGTCAGGAGGTGCGCCACGACCGGCGCGGCTCCGGTTCCATCAGTGTCGCCACGTCTATTGTCATATGAATGTACGATCGGCGACTGCAGTCAATGAGTGGAGAAGTTCCTTTGTTGCGGGTGGCTAGGGCCCGCGCTGCTTCCGTTCGATGTCCGGGATCTGTTCTCTGTCCATCCATTCACAGGCCTCTGCTGGGTTATCAAATAAGTGGGCCTTGTTGTTGCGCAGGACCTTGAGTCTAGCCGGGTAGAGGAGTAGATAGCGCAGGCCTGCTTCCTTGAGTCTCGCCTTGGTGTGGTGGAACTGGGCCCTGCTCCTTTGAACCTGCAGGGTGTAGTCAGGGTAGATTGCTATCTTTGCGGCGTCCCTCTGTATGGATCCGCCCATCCTGGTGAAGGCCAAAATGGATTCCCTGTCCCTATAGTTGAGGACTTTGGCTATTACGGGTCTTGGTGGGGTCCCCGGTGGGGGCCTCCTGGCTAAGGAGCGATGGGCTCTTTCAATAGTGAAGCCCTGCGACAGTTTCCCGGCCCCAATTTCCTGTATGAGCAGGTTCTCGACGTAGTTAGTAGGGTCGTTGCCCTCGATGCCCTCGGGCAGGCCGATAATTCTGATATTGTTTCTGCGGGCCCTTCCTTCGGCCTCCTCAGCCCTGTCCTCTAGGTTCTTCACTTTCTGCACCAAAATGTCTACATCCTTTAAAAGTTGAGTTTTGCATCGGTATTGTCTCGGACTTGGATCTCGAGGGAGTCCGTTCTGCCGGTGATAGAGCGCACATCCTGCCTCAGTAAATTCAGGTCGATCGCAACCGCATCAATCTTGTCCTCCATGGTTTTCTGGAGTGTCTTGATGGCCTCTAGCAGTTGGGAGTTGGCTGGCTCGGGTCTCGCGGCGCCCGGCACCTCCACAGGGGCAGAAGCCTCCGCGGGTCCGATCGCTCCAGCGGCCGCGAAGGACTCCATGGTAGTTTGGCGGTGTCTGCTTCGGGCGCCCTTAGTGGTCATGTCCTATCTTCGTGGTCCGTCAGGCCTCGGCAGGCACTACACAGTCTGTGTCCGATGGCGCCGTGCTGGGGATACTTCGTGGGGGGGGTTGTGCGTCGGCCGCCCGCCGGGCTACGCCAGTGGGCCGCTCAGCAGGACCCGGTGAGGGTGTAGTTAAGGCCGCATCGGGCGCTCCCCCCTCCGTCTCCTCGCTGCTCTTCTTCGGGACACAGGAGCACAAGTCTCAGCTTAGGCAATCTCTGCCACTTCAGATCGAGTTCCATAAAGGCTGGCCCCTTGCGGGTTCCTCCCGGTCGGTCACAGGGCTCCGCTACAGCGTCAGGCTGGGCATCATCATGGCCGCCATTTTCTGTCCTCGTACGACGTTCCGTTTCTTCTCGATGGTGCGGGCCCTCAGAGGGTCGTGAGGCTCCCAAACTTCGTCAACAGGCGGAACACTCCTTCACACGACCTATATTCTGTTTTCAAGTGGCTGCAGTCAAGTTTAAGCGGTAGTTGGTGGCGGATCCATAATCGTATCGAGCGGAGCTGCGCCGAACACGTCCTTCCTACATGGCGGTTAGCCACGCCCCCCTCTACATTAGATACTTATGCTACATTTTAGAACATGCAGATATATACTTTACCAACTATGCGGATGATATGCAGTTGGTACTGGAACTTAGCGGGGACCATAAAACTGACAATGACAATCTAATCAGAATTTATAACATCATTGAACAATGGATGGATTCCAATTGGATGTGTTTGAACGGCAGCAAAACCGAGCTGATTGTTTTCGGTTCCACCCAAGCCAGAAACTCACTGTCCCATGACTACACAAACTTTAAGATCAAAGACGTCACCATCAAAGTACTTGAGAAAGTAAAAACCCTGGGCATGATGATGGAAGCATCCCTAGGAGCAGAAGCCCAGACTCAATACATAAAAAAACATGCAATTATTACTTGAGACTCCTCAGAACCATTAGACCGTACCTTTCAGAGAACAACTGCGCCATAGTGGCCAGAGCAACCATCCTCTCTCGTCTAGACTACGGGAACGCACTTATGCTAGGAGCCAACAAAAAAAGCATACAGGTATTCCAGATTATCCAAAACAATGCAGTTAGGATAATCAAAGGCATATCCAAATCAGACCACATCAGTAAATCCAGGAAGGAATTACACTGGCTCAAAGTGGAGAGTAGAACCCACTTCAAGGTGCTTACAATAGCCCACAGATGCATCCACGAGAAGACACCAGGCTACCTAAAATCGAAAGTACGTCCTTGTCCCAAGCCGCGCCTTAAGATCCTCGGCTCAAAACAGGATTGCTTTAATGCCACACAAACGTAGGTCTGGACTGGAAAAATCCTTCCCAGTCATTACAGCAGGTATCTGGAACAATCTGCCAGTCCACATAAGGAAAGAACCCAAGTAGTTACGCTTTCGTAAGTTAGTGAAAACGTATCTCTGTCATGCCTGCACCATGGGCGCATCCATTTACGCTCTATTTGAACTATATGTTTATCATTTATTTACAACAGACTCTTGGATCTATCTATATTTACTTTGGAAACTTTATTTCCCATTTGCGAGACTTTGCTGCTTAATTATTATTTCCAACAAACTACGCATACCATAATGCACCTGGCTACAAGTATTGATTCCTGGCTGTTCCTATTGGTTATCAATGGAACTACACCCCCCAGAAGCCCTAGAGACTTGCCCTGCTTCCACCAGCCCAGGAACAGAAAGGGAGGTGGCCGATTGCCTGCAGGTGTGTTTAGCCAGGTGCAACCAATTAGCCTGCCTCTGTGCTGGGCTAGGCAGTATAAAGGCTGCTGCCTGCAGGGGCTCAGCCTCTTGCATCTGAGAGTCCTTCCTCCACCTTTTGCATCTTCCTACGGATCTTGTATGCTGCTTACCTTCACTCCTGCTTGGACCCTGCCTTATTGCTTGCTCCACCCTGCTGCCTCCAGTCATAGCCTTCCAGGCTCCCTGCCTCACAGCCCTGCTCCTCTGGGCTCTCCACACTGCAGCTGATCACGCTCTGCTGCCTTCCAGCCTCCGCCCTTGCCATGCCGGGCCCTCCACATTGCAGCCGATCACGCTCTGCTGTCTTCCAGTCTCCGCCCTTGCCCTGCCGGGCTCTCCACATTACAGCGGATCACGCTCTGCTGCCTTCCAGCCTTCGCCCTTGCCCTGCCGGGCTCTCCACATTGCAGCCGATCACGCTCTGCTGCCTTCCAGTCTCCGCCCTTGCCCTGCCGGGCTCTCCACATTGCAGCGGATCACGCTCTGCTGCCTTCCAGCCTTCGCCCTTGCCCTGCCGGGCTCTCCACATTGCAGCGGATAACGCTCTGCTGCCTTCCAGCCTTCGCCCTTGCCCTGCCGGGCTCTCCACATTGCAGCCGATCACGCTCTGCTGCCTTCCAGCCTCCGCCCTTGCCCTGCCGGGCTCTCCACATTGCAGCCGATCACGCTCTGCTGCCTTCCAGCCTCCGCCCTTGCCCTGCATACCCTCTACATTGCAGCTGATCACGCTCTGCTGCTTTCCTGCCTCAGCCCTTGTCCTCTGGGCTCCCTGCCCTGCAGCCTGCCTCACTCCGGCTGCCTTCAGCCCTTGTCCTCTGGGGCTCCCTGCTCTGCAGCCTACCTCTCTCTGGCTACCTACAGCCCTTGTCCTCTGGGCCTTCCTACTTTGCAGCTTATCCCGCTTCACTGCCTACTACCTACCTTTTCCGCTGGGTTCTCGGCCTAGCAGCTCTCTACAGTCCTCTGCTACCTTCTACGTTCATCGGCCCTGTCCCTCAGGGTTCACTCCTTACTGCCCGGCCCTTACGGGATCCTTGCCGTGCAGTCTGCTTTACTCTGCTGCCCTAAGCCCTTTTCCTCTGGGCGTTCTACCTTACAGTCCTACCCCTGTGGGCTTACTCATTGCTTTCCTGCTCCTCTGAGCTCTCAACCTTGTTCCTTATTGTCCTCTGCTATCCTATCCTGTTACACGACTTTCCTTTCATTTCCTTCTGCTAGTTTGCTATCACCTCATTTACTGGATTTGTCTGTAGTATCTTCTCTTGTACTGTTTGTAGACCCTTTTGTACAGAGCTTGTCTGTTGGTTCCCATCAGTCAACCTCTGCCCCTTCCCTTGTCCTGTTTCTACATTACAGACACCCAGAGCTGCTGTTCCAAGTCATGAGCAATCAGCGTGGGCCTCTGTTATAGCAAACTGTGCAGAAGGCTAGAGTATTTCCAAGGTTCGTGGAATATTCTTTTCCTATATCTGCATACACCCCAAGAGGGTATTCATTCTGTATCTTTTCCCTTGCTACTCTTGCTTACTCTTCGTTCTCTTTCCTTTCCGCTGTGTGTGTTCTTATCTGTCCACTTTATTTGGCACAACCACCCAAACCCTTTCTGGGTGTCCTGTGCCACTCTTAATAGAGTGCCACTCCTGACAATCTCTTTAATTGACCCACTAAACCTTCGATCTCATTAGGAACTGTCTCGTCCCATTTTGTTTGTCTTCGTGTCCCTGTCTCTGTGCCCCAAAACTCGCCAGTTACCGGCGCATTACAAATAAATAAATGAATAAATAAAATAAATAAATAGCAGAATTCCAGTCCAAAATATTTGACCAGATCCTGACGGGCCTATTCCAAACCATAGTTGTGAGTATCTAGCATAGAATTGTCCATAGCCAATCTCTTAGCCTTAAGTAATACAATCCTAAACCATTCTAGCACATCCATAACTGCATTGTAGAATCTCTTTTGTCTTTTCTGAATCTTTCCCTCATCCCTATAGTCCTTTGTTAATTGTAGTGATAAAATCATCTTTGCGCTGATATATTTGCTAAAGAAAGGCAAGCGTCTCGGCAAATAGAAACCATCCGGGGGCGTCACTGGATCGGTGGCTGTGCCGTCGTGTAGCTTCTGGCTTCATAGACTCCCCAGTGTAAAAAATCTTTGTTTGTAATATTCAAAAGCGCATCTTTTATTTGAAAATCTTGACTCTTTTTGAGAAAAATCGACCTCTACTAAAACCTTCATAACTTCTGAACCGTACATGATAGAAATGTAAGTGTCAGATTGATGGTAACATCCTCAGCTTTCGAACAAATTCAAAACCGCATTCTAACACCTTACAGTTTTTCTGTAATCGCATTTCTTGCGCGCTGAAAAGTTTGCCATGATTCTGCATTTGGCTCAATTTCATCACATGTAAAATAGCTATTTCTTGCACTCAACCTCTGAATTCAGTTTCCTTTCTGCCAGTCATTCAATCCTCATTGCTAGTGTTTACCTGAAGCTATTCAAAGTGTCTCCCACTAGTTTTGAATCCCATTTAGTGATTTCAAGTCATTTTTCAGAGTTTTCCCTATTCATTCAAAATCACATTCAAAGCAATTGACCTGTTTTGAAATCATTCCTGTTTCTCTCTAAGCTTGCTGGGGGAATTGGGATTGAAACTGCATTTGTAGAGTGTTTATTCCTGAAACCTGTTTTCTCTCCTTCCATCTCTATATTGCATATTGGGGGATTGAGTAGTATCTTGGGGAAAGAGTGATTACATTGCATTTGACTGAACACACAAAAGTATTATTTCTGTGCTGCATTAATTTCCTATCATTGCATTTCATTGAACCCATACAAAGTTTATTCTATGCTACAGTATTCTTCTCATCCATACTCCTACCTATTAAAGAGATTGTTGATTGTAATATCACCCATTGGTGATCATTATATAAATATTAATAAGTGTGATATCTAGATATTGTTTGAATTCATAAAAGTGATATATATATTATTCAATTCATAAAATAAATCTTTTAAAATTGAAAAACAACCTACTTCTTGGTTCAGTGAGACCGGGGGGGATTCAAAGAGAGGGGCGTGATATAAGGGTACATCATTCAGAAATAAAAGAACTTTAGACATAAAAATATATAATTAAGGGTTCCAGCTGGGCATCACACGCTAGGCATTGACTTAGGTGGAGTGCTGGGTTGAAACCACTTACATACAGTACATATGTTAGGCCCCTCTTATAAGGACTGAAAGAAGTGCAGCAAGACAGGCGACACATGGTATGGATGTGAGATGATAGATGCATTTGTTGAATTGAAAAAAGCAATCAACATAGCTCCCATGCTAGGGATCCCAGATTACAATGAAGATTGTTTCTTGTTCTCCCATTCAAATGGAGTTGTGATGATGGCTGTCCTTACACAGAGAACTTCAATGGGACACAAACCATTGGCATATTGCAGCAGGAATTTAGATCCGGTAAAGAGAGGCCATTACCCACGTGAACAAGCATTGGCTGCAGCACATTTTGCAATTGGAAATCAACAAATATTACAATGGGATGTTCAGTTAAATTATGTGTAGAACATGCTCTTTTTGCCATCCTTGGAAAGCCCAAAAGCACATTGGCTACACGGACAGCATGAGGTTATGAGGTTATAATTTCCAATCGATTCATCAAAGTTGTTAGGTGTCGCACAGTGACCCGGGAAAGGTTCATAGCAGAAACAGTGGTAGAGCGAGATTATGTACATGACTGGATTACCTATACTGATGTTTATGATGACGTGCCTCACGTTAAGGAAAGTGCCCAAGGAGGGCGTGCCATTCTCTTCATTGATGGGTCATTAATGATAGATCAAAGCAGCGAATTATGGCATATTGGCAACGCAGTAGTAAAGGCAATAGACCATGGAAAGTTTCTCACATCAATGATGCAGCAGATGCAGAAGCCAAAAGGGCAGCATGTTCTGCCTGGATATTAGACATTACAATTGCCCCAAACCAATCCACACGTTTCAACACACTGCCGATCACATAGATTGTAAAGTTGCAGGGATGCACCCTGTAAGAAGAACATGATTTGTGGAGGAAGAGGCAGTGCTCATCAACCCCCTATGAATTAGTGTGGTGCCAGGATAGCACAGGAAACCCCATTATGCCTGTCAAATTGCTCACAATAGCGCTGGAGCAACTCCACTACCCAGCAAACATTTGTTTTATTGTTGTGTTTGTTTTCTTCCCGTACCTCCTTCCTGCACTTCCCATCCTCCCCTCTTCTCTGTTCTCATGCTAAAGCACTTGCATGTTCGAATGTTTCAAGACCTTTTATGAATGTTTTGTTTCATACCATTTTCTTCATCCCTATTCCCCCTTGTCTTGATGTGCCTTGCAACACAAATTGCAGTATAGTGCACATTACAAATAAACAATAAATAAATACATATACCCAGAGAATGCCTTGCCACATCAATTTTGGGTGACTGGTTTGTCCCCAATCTGAATGAGCATATGACCAATTTTATTATAAATTGCATGACGTGTCAGAAATGTACTACTAGAAATACATTAAGAACTGTTACAGGAGTAATACCCTGTCCTACTGGACCATTTCGACATTTGCATATTGATTATGTCGCTATACTTCAAAATTGTAATTGCTGCAAATATATGATAATAGTTGTATGGCCTTTCTTCTGCTGAATCGAAGAAGGTCCATGCACACATCCAGATGCCCTATCGGCTGGACAATTCCTCGAACAAGTGGTGTTTCCAAGATGGGGAGTATGCAAAGTGCTACACTCCGATAACAGACTCCATTTTGTACACAAAGTGTTCAAACACATAACATCCCTTTTGGGAATAAGACACACACTTTCATCTGTCTATCACCCACAAGCAAACAGGATTTGTGAGAACCTCAATAGCTTCGTGAAGGATTGCTTTGCAATAATAAAAGATACATTGCATAAGAATTGGCTGCATTGCTTTCCTGTGGTTCTTATTGCCTTACACAACCAGCCAGACTCTGACCACCACCTGAAACCTTATGAGCTGGTGACAGGATGCAGAATGACTGCCCTTATTGCGCCTCCAACACAGGCTCAATACAATGCTGATAATTCAGCTATTATTCATGTTAAAGCAATGCATGACTATGTGATGGCTATGACTAAATCTCTGAAAATTATCTACAAAAAGGTGCAAGCGAGACATGGGCACTCAAGACTCACTGAAGATTCAACCGGACATATAGATGCATAGGTTGTTACAACCCCTCCAGGCGATGAAGTTTGTTATGTATTCTACATAGTTTAGATCTTCACAGTGTACATAGTTTGTGTCATGCAGTGCATATAGTTGAAGGTCTTACAGTGTACAAGGTGCTCCCTGTGTTATTAATGGAATCTACAGCAGCTGTGACATCGAAGAACCTTATGATGTGTTAGAATTGTATCTTGAGAGTGTGAATCAGTTAGAAGTCAGTAAGAAGCTGATCGAGGGAGTGTGAGGTTGCAGCAAAAGTCCTGTGAACTAAATAAAGAGTGTTCACTTACCGTGTTATGGTGTTGAACTTCATTATAAAGTTCTTTGCAGGACTTTTGTGAGATGTTGACACAAGCCTAGGTTTGAAGGGCTTTATTTTGTCAAAGCAGCAACCTCTTCTGCAGTTAAAGTAGAGGGATGGTGAGCCTGGATTCATTTGAGTAATTTCAAGAAGTACTTTTATGATGCCCCCTGTCCAACAACACAAAGGTTGATGGTGAAGAAGAAATATGAAGACCCCACATGAGGGCGATACCCAGAGCCAATCAGCAGCAAAAGAAATAAAAAGCATATAGACTTATTGTTATTTTTTTCTGTCCCAAGAATACTTTGAGAATTTCCCAAGGACTCTTTTGAAATTCTGCTTTTTCGATTCTTTTAGAAAAGCATTTGTTTTTTATGACAGTTTTCTTTTGAACAACATATATACAGTGAATAACAGTAAAAAAGCGGTGTCCTGAAGCAAAACGTTGTTTCTCAAAGAGAACCAAATATGTACTTTTATTGCCAGAAGAGCTTGTACATGTAGACATCTGCAAAAGGCAGATACCTTGGCTATCATGATCGTAGCCATTTTTTTCATTTTGTTGCCTTTATTTTTTATTTTTGCATTGAAAGAGCTTATCACAAACATTATTATGAGGCCAGTATCCAGTGCGGATAGCATAAGTATAACTACAGAAATAATGGCAAGTGAAATGACACCTCAAGCATTCCCTGAAGCAAGCACACTAATTCAAAGATTAAAAAAAAGTGGTGCAAGATGAGTGAAATGACTTAGGCAAGTATCTGATAATACCCTTCATGTTAGTAATAACATATGGTGCAAACACATGAGCAAAGTGGGGAGGGAAAAGTCTGATGAGAGCTGTTGTGTGTGTTGCCTCATCCAGTAAGCCATGGGTGCCTCTACATTTTTATAGCAACAGAAGTATCTGCAAACACAGCACATTGCTTGACACATCTTGCATTATGCATGACACAAGGACAATTCCAGGGTGAAGCAGCCACCACACAGTGGGTAACAAAGGCAGACTCTCCATGTGAGGATAGTTTTATAAAACAAATGCCCCTGATGATCGATGCTAAAAGAAAACACAAGGTAATGAAATGCATACTGTCAGGCCCACATAGGGGAGATATTAGAATAGAAGACCACACATTGCTGCAGTGTATTGATGAACAAGGGAATGAAATACCTGGTTGCTGGAATAGAGTCCAGTTACAGATAAAAGGAAGTGTACTTACCACCAAAGGGTGGGTCGACGGATTGATAGGCTGCAAAGCCCAAGCACTCCTAGCAAAGCCTGAGGAGGTTGTGCAGAGTCCAAATAAAGGGTGCCTTCAAGAATGACATTAATAAACAAAACTGCTCACCTTGGTAGAATATGAGAGCGGACCAGTACCCATAATATAAGTCAAAATAAGGTAACTCTGTGCTTCAGAAATAAAGGCATAGTGATTGTTGGAATGAACACATGTTGCAAATGAGTTTTTGACATGCTAGGAATAAAAGTAGGCTCAGCATTATTAATGGACCACTATTGGGCTAGTGGTTCAAAGGCCTACATGCAGTTTCCTCCAAATTGGGGAGGTCTTTGCTCCATAGTCATAATAAGCGCACCAACACAGGTGTTCACCAAAAGGGAAAATTATTTTCAGCAAAATCAGTAGAGGCCTATGATGATATACCAGACGAACATGAACTGTTCGGCAGAATGGCAATGTTCTTTACCTCCTATCTTTGGTTGAGAGCAGTAAGATAATGACTCTTCAAAATATGTATGTCCTTGATCTGATAACAGATATGGAGGGAGGCGTTTGCACTATGGTTGGCCCACCTAGCTATATGTACCACCTGCAAACAGTGAGGAAAATGGGATCCTTACAGAGGCTATCACAGCCCTACAGGAACTGCACACCAAGATGGCGTCAGAGGTGGAAGACATTGAAGATGATGACTGTTTAATTACCTGTGGTCTTGGATACCCTGCTGGCTGGCACACACATTCAAAATATTATTGGCCATACTATTACTGGTCCTGACAGCTTTTTTGTGTGCTAAAAATAGCATTGAACCAATGTAGAAAGGTGAGCAAGAAGGTACTGCAAATTACCATAATAATGAATGTGGCTGTACATAAGTGTACACAAACAGATGAACTACCCAGGATGTACCATACCACCTAGACCATCCTAAAGGACCTGCTGTGACCTTTTTGGAATGTCCCGTTGACCTAACAAATTACACAAAGCATTGGGTGGATTGTGAAGCTGATGGGGATTGCTGGTTCATGATATGTTGTCCTGAAGAATATGTCGCACAAGGAGGCATCTTGAGAGAGGTAAGCAAAATATGGATACCCAAAAATGACTATAATGAAATGGGCAGAAGTATAGGTGTGGTTGAAAATTCAACCGAAGGTGGAAAGTGATTATGCAGATGAGTTTGTCATTACCACCTTCTGCCTAGGCCCTGCCCCACTAGCACACAGGCATTACAGACTGAGACAGCCTTACCATCCCATGAACCATGGGGTGGTTGACAATATGAGTAAACTGAACTCCATGAAACAATATGCTTAACCAAAGTGAATGTACTTGCAATCTGCCATAAAAGATTAGTTAGGTTGTGCCAATCAAGAAAGGACTAAAAGTAGTTTGTAGAATACACATATAGTGTGCAGTATAAATAGTGTAACACAGAATAAATCGACAGGATGTTCCTTTGTACCAAGAAAGGGACTCACCACACTGATAGGGCAGTTGGATTATAGGTAGATAAGATGCTGCATACACAGGCAGGCACACCATCATATGGCAGACATACAAGATGAATAGGCACAGTTATGGGTCGCCAATATAGAAACAGGAAGACAGAAGTGCAGCCTTTTCCTATTGTACAGGCTGCAGCAGTTCGCTGAATATACAAAAACACATATATTCTAGCAACTCATGCAGAGCCCAAACAGTAGCTCACGGCACGAGCCAAGGTCAAGAATAGGAAGGGAGTAAGAGATTAATGGGACACAGGCACAAGGTAATGACTCCCAGGATGGGAAGCAGTAGACTTGCAAGTTAGTCAATTTTAATAAGAGCACAAGCACCCATTGATGTTCAGGTGCACAAGATCAGTAAAGCCAAAAGACTTTATAGACAGTAATTGACTAGCATCACAAGTGGCCACAAAGAACACATCATGCATGTCAGAATTAGCTAAAATCTTAATGAATAGAAGGAAATCCACTCTCAAATACGGTACCCTAAGACATGATCCAGACATGAAGACCACTGGCTATTCTTTTTTTGTTGTTAAATGTTATAGTTTAAAAATTACTTTTCATTTTATATACTTTTGAACACATCTCAACTAAATATAAAAATGTTAAAATATATACTTTTCATTTATCCTTAACTTCAAATTCAGCCATTTTCATAATTCTTGTCCAAAATTGTATGATTGTGTATATCAGGTTTTTTATCATGTCCTAAAAGGATCTGGGCCCATCTTAATTCCATGCCTGTTGTTGTTTCATCAATCTTAAAGAGGTTTTCTCCTGTTGTTATTCCGGCCACTCCATGATAATGTGGAATATCATCACTGTGATTTCAGTATTCTTACAGAATCTGCAACATTTTTGTGATGCATCAAGTTGTTTGATTCGTACCAGTCTCAATCTTGTAGGTAGTATATTCAAGCCAAGTCTCATATAAAGTGTCCTCATTGTTTTGTCTGGGAAAAGTAGCAAATAATTCGGCAGTTGATTCAATGCACGAACATCGTGATTACATGTTAAATTCACTTGATATTTGCTCTTTTCCTTCATTGTTTTTATCCAGTCATGCTGCATGAGTTTTCGCCTCGCATGTTGAGGTTGGTTTATTAACATAATATCCTTCAGTTGCTTTTTCCATTCAATTAATGCTTTTGTGCAAATCGCATTGTGTTTTGTTCTTAGGGTGTCAGTAGCCAGAATCTTTTCCTGATTCATGACTTTCCGGAGGCGATCCAATTTCTTCCATTTTATTATCGATGCCAGAGATCGTATAGCAACTTCAAAGTGGATTCTTGTTGCAGGGAAGGAAGATGGTAACATCATGATTTTGCACCAAAAAATAGCCTCCATTTTGGCCATACTGTTGGATTTAAATTTATCATTGTTTCAGTTCCATATGAAATCCATGGGACCACTTTACTCCTGTAGAATGCTACAATTGGTTTGTATGTGAATTTTCCATATTTTCCATGCAATATCTTTCCTTGTCGCACTAGTGAATATATTTTTTGGATCATCAGGATTTTGCATTCTTCTTCATCCGTCAACTGATTTATCATCATACCCAGGTACTTAAACTTTGATACTACTGTTAATGAATTTCCTTTTACATTTAGTATCAGTGTCTTTGCATTTTTTGATGTTTTCTTTGATGTTTTCTTTGTCAAGGCCATGATTTTTGTTTTGAGTATATTGATTTTTAATTACTTAGCATCCATGTAAGTTCACATCAAAATGAGGCTCTCTTGAAGGCCCCGAGGTGTTTAATTGAGTAGGACGATATCATCCGCATACATCATGACTGGGAGGGCTGTAAAATTAATTTTTGAAGGATTCAGTTTTGTCGATCTCACCTCCGTTTCGAAGTCCGCAGTATAAAGGTTAAATAAAGTTGTGGCCAGCTGACAGCCCTGTTTGAGACTATTCCAAGTCTCAATGTAGGTTGTATACATTCCTTCTTTTGTAAGCCTTACTCGAATCTTTGTATTTGAGTATAATAGTTTGATGGGTTCCAGGATTTTAGATGGACATTTCCATTTCTTTAATTTTGCCCATAGCAATTGGCAGTTCATTACATCAAAAGCCAAATGTAGGTCGACGAAAGCAGCCCATACTGTTGTCTTTTGTTGGTTTGCATCTCTTTTGATAAGGTTTAGCAGGATCAGATTTATATTTGTTCCAACATTTCGCACAAATCCAGTCTGTCTTGTGGCAAATCGATTCATTTTGGTAGCCAGTCACATAGGCTCATCAACAAAATTGACCCAAAGATTTTGCCTAAAGGGTCTAAGAGGGCTATCGGCCTGTAGTTTGCCGGGTTTTCGTTATCACTTTGTTTAAATATGGAGATCAGGGTAGCAAGGTTCCATGTGTTTGGAATTTGATTATGTTGGTTGATTAGAATAAGTGTTTGGATCATGATGTCAGCCCATGCTTCCGGGGCTTGCTTGATGTGTTCATTTGTGAGCCCATCGGCCCTGGAGCACTTGAACTGTTGAGATGTGTAATTATCTTTAATACATCCTCCTTTATCCAAGGAACTTTCCATCTTTCTTTTGGTTTTATAACTTTTTCTGATAATGGCTCTGGCCTTTTGCAATATAGATGAGCAAAATGTGTTTTCCATTTTTCTTCAGTAACGTTGTGGATTAAGAGATGTTGCTTATTATGCGTTGGATTCAACAGACTCCACAACTCTCGTGTATTTCCATTTTTGAATGCAGCTAGCATTTTTTCTGAGTCTCATTGGTCCAACGTGTTCCAGGTCATTTTTAGCCAGTTACGTTATCTTTGCTTTTCTGTTCTTATTTGGGCACGATTTTCTGCGGTGTTATTTTTCTTCAGGGCTCTTTGGCGTTTGCGTAGATCTTGTTTCCTTTTCTTGATCTCACAATTGAAATAATGAGGATGAATAGTTGTTTGCTTTGCAGAAGAATTTCTTTTTTGACTGCACGGGTCTAGAAGCCATTGATAGTTCAGTTTATCAAGCCCTTCTTTCTCTGTTTGATGGAATTTTTCATCAAGATGATTCATTTGAGTTGGGTTTATCCATAACCTGTTCCCCTGGCCATTTATTTTCATGGTCGGTAACTGTTGCTTTTGCCGTAGTCCCAAGCCCGACCATTTAAGTGACAAGATTTGGTGGTCACTCATTGTTGTTGTAATAGTGTCGACATGTTATATTACTTCCTGAATACCAGGTGATACATAAAAAGTAGTTCGCGGTACCTCGGGTCCATGTCGGAATCATTTGTTTATTCAAGTCTTGAGGTCTTCCGTCAGGTTTCTTAGGTACATTTCTTTCAGCCATAATTTCGCTGTCCCAGTTAGTTCATTTTCATTCAAGGGTTTTCCTTGGGTTTCAAATATGTGTATGTTCAAGTCCCCACAAATAATAATTTCAATATATCGGTATGTATTTATTATATTGTATTTCTGTGAGGAGGGTATCCAGAAATGTTGTCTCGTTCATGTCCATTGGATTCCAATATAAATTAAAAATCCCTAATCGCGACATCTCTCTGATATGATACCTAAGTGTTTTCGTGGTATCTGGTCTCTGTGGGATAGTATATTGAATCCATGGGTTCAGGCTTATAGAGGTGATTGGAGTCCATACCGACCGAATCAAACTTTATCAAAGTCAGTAACTCAGATGAGGGTCTGCCTCTACGTTGTGTTAGGGCTGGGTTCATGTACACTATAAAGCCATCCCATATTGGTTGCGCTGTTAGCCATGTTTCTTGCAGGCAGATAATCTGTGATTTTATTAATTCCAAAACAACTTCTGAGAAGAGGTGGCCGTGTCCTCGTGTGTTCCATGAGTTTACTGACTAATTTAGGTTGTTCAGTTCTGATGGTTGTTATGAATGTGTCACCGAGCTTCGTACGGATTTGTCTGATTCTTTAGTTATCACTCTTCTTATTGGGTAGTTTTAATTTTGATCCTTTTTGTAGTTGTTTCTGAAATGATCACTTCTTGGTGTTTCAAAGTTATTTGAGGAGACATCACCACTGGCTATTCATCATGAATCAAACACATATAGGACACAGATAGGACACCTGCAGGACTCCCTCAGTACACACACGGACAACAGACAGCACACAAGGACAATTACAAAGGACAGTGAAGGCCTCATCACCTCGGGATGATCAGGAGTATTCTTTAATTGGTTTATGGCAGACTAAAAAAATCTCTTCCATCAATTATGTCTCATTTAAATCTTGATGTCTCGTCAAAGTATTTAAGGTTGATGAGCTAAATGCCAACCAATAGAATGTCCCTGTGCCACACTGCCTATGATAGATAATGCCAACCAATTAGCTGTCCCTGAAATGATGCAGTAAAAGTGGTATCTATCGTGGGATGGGTCCAGGCGGAACCATCAGATAGGTACTGACCAATAAGGTAACTACTCCCATGCATCCTATATGTAATTTGAGCTATTGTTAATCCCAACTTCCCCATAGTTTTTGTCCACTGATAGTGTAATATGACGTCATTGCTGATGTCATTTTGGTACAAATATTGCTCGCAATCATTGAAAAGGTTGAGATCTATGAGAACGAGATGCTTGTATACTGTCCCAGCTAGTAGACATTGCTTGAATAAAGCTGGGTTTTGACATGGACCCGAGTCCGCCATCATTGCGTATTATTTTTACTAATTGCATGATTTTGGGTGCACCTTTACACTGCCATGCAAATTACTAAAATCTGGTGGCAGGGATCTGCCTACCTGTATGTCTACAAGTAATGGCTCCCCTCTGCCAAATTATGAACAGGAGCAAAATTATGTCCTCTGTGTTATTATTGATTTATTTGTGTGTTTTACAAACACCTAAAAACATTTAATTTCATGGCCACTTCACAGCGTTACTGCACATTCTGCATAGGTGAAGAGAGTTTAACTTACCAAGCATATAGATGTGCTATAAATCTATTGGTCTTGTTGCTCTCAATTGTTCAAGAGGTGAGGATCTAGTCATACAAACAGCTAAAAGGTTAAATTATGGAATCTGTGTACTGATGGGAGCGGCCAAATGGAAAACCTGTCAATAGGCAGAATACCGCAATGGTGAATGGGTTCTGGCCCTCAGGCAGCGGTGTCTTGTCCTTCATAATCCTGAGGTTGCCTAGAAAAATAGATGTTTTTAGCTCCTTCCAAAGTTCCTGCAGATTTGATTTGTCCGCAGTTGGCTTAGAAGGTTTTTTTTCCAAAGCTGTGCTCTGTGCGACTTAAGTGGCCACCCACCATGTTTTTTCTATCTGATGATATAGTGGTAGACAGATGATGACTACCTTGATCTTACATTTCTTGCGGGCATATTTTTGGAATCCAGATGAATCTGAAGTTGAATAGGTTCCTTGCTGCAACATGTCCAAGGTATAGTGCAAAGGATTTTAAACAAGAGCCTCCATTCATCTGGAGATTATGGATCTGGGAGTAGTAGCACTGTCCTGTATTTATATATCGAAGGCAAATGTTTGCTGCCTTGTTTTGAAGACCCTGAAGTTTTAAGATCTACCTTTTTTGGTAGACTGGTGCATGCAGGGTTAAAGAAATCCAGTAGAAGGTTGGGGTGGGCCATTTCTTATGGTAGTTTTGCTTTTGATTAGTAAGAGTTGCAGTTGTGTGCTTTTTACCACAGAGTTAATTTGGTTGGGAAAATAACTCCTCTTTTTAACTTTTTTCCAATAGCATTAGTGGGTACCCAAACAGTGAGGCGAGTGAAATGGCAATGGGTCGTCGGGTGACTTGCAACCAGTAGTGCCTCAGTTTGTGCCCTAATCAAGAATAAGAAACTTTCCTTCATCCTGAAGGAGATTTGTTTGCAGGTTGTGGAGATGTTGGACAGATTTTCAGGTTCTCCCTCTTATTTTTAGTGGATCTGGGTATCATCCATGGCCACCTGAAAGAGAAGATAGTGCTGCTTTATGAGGGGCCATGCAAGCATTAAAAGGTAGAGGAGAGGGAGGTGCCCTGCACATAAGATAGGTCTACCCATTTGTTGACTGCATTCTCTGAGGAAGTTTTAAATCCTGTCCAGTGCTCATCCAGGCTCTCCCATCCCTTTATGTAAGTAGACGTATCAGGTGATTGTGACTGTTAAGAACATGTGAGGGCAGATTCAGTGCCTCTATTGGGGCCAAAACTTGATTGTGTTGTTGATTATTGTATGAGAGCAGGGGTCTTCAACCTTTGGCTGTCCAGATGCGTTGGACCATAATTTTCATCAGAAATATAAGGTTTGGTATAAAAAGACTATGACCTAGCACTAGTATGAAAAAATTAGAAAAAGTGGGTTGGCTCGACAGTATTACAAGTAAGGGAGACACCTAAAATGCTGGTTTAAGATCATAATGATATATATTTATGTAAATAAAAAGATCCTTTTGTATTTCTCGTAAACATATTCATTGGTACAAAGGCATTGTATAGATGTATATTTTAAGAAATCTTTCATGACGGAGAACACGTGTTTCATGCTAAGTGACCTTCATCAGGGTCAATCTTGAAACTATGATAATGGCATTTATAGCCCTGGATCGAAATTATCCCCAAAAGATTTTGTGAGTAAATAGGTCCCAGATAACCTACATGTGATTAACACAGAGGAACTTACATGTTCTGTTCATGGAAACAATGCTTTGTGAAGCTAGCAAGGAACAATTCCAATTTTGAAGCCATTCACAAATAGATGACAAGAGCAGAGACACAATATAAGATTGATATATTGATACATCAACTGAAGGCGTTTAACAGCCCTGCCTTTCCTGCTAAAGAGGTCCCCGGCTACCTTTGATTCCCTTTGCCAACTGCTCCTCCTGACCAATCTGTAGCTGAGCTACACCCTTGGTGGAAGGGACATCTCCTGGAAGTCTTCAAAAAGCCTTCTTGACCCGCCCTCTTTTCAGTTTCCTTTTTCATTAACCCAATCATATAACAGGGTTGTTTGTTCTGGGATTTTCTCCTCTCTTGGGTGAGCTTTTATTCCAACAGAGTTTGGGAAGCGTTCCTAGATTTTTTCTGTTGCCCTGTAGCCCTTTTCCAGTCTTTTCCAGTCTTGTTTTTTCTGTTGCTGCCTTGGTGCTCTCCTGTGATCCATTTAATGTTGGTGGAGTGGCTGTTTGGTGCTTCATTTAGCCTAGGAATCCATTTGTCTTGCTCTTGGCTGGGTTTAGCCGTTTGGGCCTAGGTGCCCGTGGCAGATAGGGTTAATGATTCCCATCACTGGGTCCTGCTTCCGTGGATCCATAATTCATGCCAGGTTTTGATGGATTTCTCCAAAAAGTAAGTACATGAGACTTGGTCAGGACAGAGACTGATAGGTATTGTTTCAGAGAGGCGCTAATATGCAGGCATGGCTCCAGGCACACCAGAGAGCTGAGGCACAGGGTCCCTCCAATTCCCCCCTGTCATTTAACAGGGCCATTGCATGACCCCGTCACACTGGGGACATCAACATCTATTAGCAGTTATAACCCATCAGTCTGTTACCAGTTAAATACATCAGCTATAGGAGTGGAACAACTAACTCATGGGTAATCGAAATGAGCTCCAGCAGAGATAGTTTTCTAGCATTGTCAGTACAACATGCAAGGACATAGTTACATGGGCCTATGCCAAAGCCGGCAAGTGCACATGAGGGATGCCATGAGCCATCTCTGGAGGTCCCAGAAGACAGTGATGCTTTAACTTTGAAATCCTAAAACATCACCAATTTACAGTAGGTCACTTATCACAAGAGTGATGGGGCTTTAACATATACCACTGAAAGGTCATGTCTAATAGTTGAAAATATGATTTGTTGCAAGAGCCCTGCTGTGGTAGAATTATACTAATAACTATTTCTAGCACAAGCGGGTTGACACAACAAGTAGAAATAATACTACGTTGAGTGACCATTCTGACAATAGAGTGAATTTAGTAAACCCTGCTAACATGCGGGCGAGGCTCCAGAAAAGCACTGCAAGTTTTTGGCGAGATTCACAGTAGCATTTTGAAGGTTCGCTTAGACCTACCCAATGATACCCATGCCCCAGGATTCCTGGGGTGATCTGTAATAATCTAGCATGTGATGCCACATTCGCCTTAATCTAAACATATGTACATATGTGTACCAATAATTACATCAAACATAAATGTAAATTGCTTCCCTTCTCGTAATTACATATAACTCATCATCCTGTTTCCTATGCATGTCCTATGATATCCCTGTACATTATAAGCCTCACTCTTCTCGGCCTGCCTCAGGTAGCATGTAGACACTGAGGCAAAGAGGTTATGTTGTGAAAAGTACCTTTGTGATGAAGTGACAAGGATGAAGCCAAATAAAATATTGAGACAGAAATATTTCTTCCTTTTCCATGGTTATGTGGGTGAATCCACCCTCTCAGCGGCTGCCAAAAGTAGGAGAGTGGGTATGTGACACATGGGTTTTAGGAGTCCTGATGATGACGACGTGCTGGCAACTACAGGTAAATCGCTGTAGACGTCTGATACGGAGGTGGAGAGTGGTGATGAGGATGACACGCCTCACAGAAGTTCCTGATGGAAAGCTTCCGAACACCAACCTGCGGAAAGCCCATTAGTGGTAACAAGAGACGAGACAACTGCTAGACAAGGGACATGGACCAAATTACATCCTGGCCAGTATCTGTGATGCCCATACATAATGAAATGATGATGAAGATGACTTATTGTCAGTGATGTTTAAGAGTCAAGATTCACCAGTGTCAGTGATCTACAAAGAGTCATTGACAATCTGGATAGCGACAGTTTCTTTACTACAGAGTCCTCAGAAGACAAATGTGTAGGATTATTGAATGTCAAATCAATCAATGAGATCTTGGTGTTGGCTTGCAATTACCCTTTGCAGTATCTTACCCAAGGGTTGCAGGTGGGCAATGTGGCGGTAATTTGCAAGGTAATCTGGGTCCAGGTGAAGTTTTTTCAGAAGTGGGAGGATTTAAAAGTTTTTAACAGCAGGATGGAGGAGCCTGTGGTAAAGAGACATGCAGGTAATATTCCACAATGAGGAGGAAAAGAAGTTATGAGGGTTTTAATTAAATGAAAGTAGCTTGAAGTCTGTCATGGTCATATGAGAGTAGCATTGAGGAGAGTTTGTGTAGAAAGGCAATGGGTATGCATTGGAATTGACCCTATTTGCAAATGCTCGCTAAAGAGGGGGACAGCTTCAGGAACTCTGCAGAAATCGTGAGGATGTTGCAGTGGGGTGTATTCCTTCATTCAGTATATCTCTCATTTGTGCTTGATGTAGTAGTTCGAATTGGCTTTCGGTTTGCATGTGGTGTGCACAATCACCAGGGCTTCAATGTTGGCAATAGTCTGTGACGGGTACCAGGGCATTCCTCATTTTCAAATATGTGCTGCACTCAGTCATGGGGTGCACCTGATGCAGAAGGCTTGGGAGTTTTCTGGGTGCAGAGGTGCATATTGGATAAGTGGACAGGTAGATTAAGGTCTGTTGTAATGTGTTAACCTGGAAGTTCTTGAAATATCTAGTTATGATAATTGGTGATTCAGGCTGACAGGTCTGAGTGCATTTAGGAGGGTTTACATGAAAGGATATGTTTAGATGATTGTACCAGCCCAGTGAAAGAACGGTCAGTAGCCACACATGTTTTTGAAAGGTTGCAGCCCAAAGTGTGGCCTTTGTGTTTGTGGGTGTGGTTATGTTAGGGTTTGGTGCGGATAAATCAAGGATACAAACATTTCTAATCACAGTAAAGAAAATTTGACATCAGGTGGGAGAGTGGGCTTGAGGAGTTAAAACCAGAGACAACTGTTACAATAAGGACTGCTTATGCGGGGAAGGGTGTTTTCCTAAACACTAAGGACTTTGATATGGAAGACATGAGACTTTTGAGCAATATAACAAGCTAAATCAAAATGATCACTAATCCCACAAAGAGATTTAAGAATGGAATTAATAAACTGGGTAATGAAGATTAGCCAAGCTTACATCACAGGGAGTCTTGATTCTATTAAAGACACACAGACGAGCATTTGCTGCACTTATGTTATTAGCTCTCAGCAGCCCTTCAAAACTTGTAAACTTACATCTTGTTTTTTTTTAAACCCCAACAATAAATTGTAGAAAAAACAAGAAAATGAAAAAAGGAGTACTACTATTCCCATAGTTCCTTTCTTTCTGATAGTCCTGTGTACCATGCTCCTGTCCAATCAGGGTGCACTCCTCCTCCATATGCCAAACCATGCCTGGGTCCCTTCCTTTTCCTCCTGCTAAACAATGAGTCCACAAAACCAAACAATTCCAATAACTCTGAACGCTGTGCGGTACTACATCACAGATGAGCTGCAACTCGACAATATGCTTGGACATCCATTCCATCGCCAACGTACCCTCCAGCCACGTCCTCCCTCAGCCGTTCACCTGCTCTTCCCCTGTAACTGGAGAGAACCGGCTATTAGGGAGGGGAATACGCTTAACATTTTCATATAAATGAATAAAACAATGCCCTCTGCGTATTCATCGGGAGGGTTAATGCTTGTCTCTGTGTCTTAAAAGAATCAAGACTCCCTGTGCTGTAAATTTGGGTAATCTTCATTCTATGTCAAGATCGGAAGCAATCATTATGCTCGTTCAAAGATCTCCACTACTGCTGCTATAATGGTTAACAGTGGCTTGAAAAAGAAGGCCTTAAATGTGGAGTCGCTAGAGCAATCTGCAGCTCTCATCATATCCTATAATGGCTCCCTCTACAGAGGGCAGTCCAAAAACAGATACATCGATCCCCGCTGGGGTCATCAATTCCCTCACCCACCTATGGTGGCACACTCAATGGCATGAAAAGGCTTCTTGCGTGCAATCAAATGCTGTGATACTCCATGTGACCGGACCGCAGCCGTGGTGGCCTTCTACTACTTAATGCAATGCGCTACACACAATTTGTTGTTTAGGGGAAAGAATGGGTAAGAGATGACTGTAAAATTGCTCTTAGTATGCCGCGCTATATTAAATGCGATCCCCTCTGGGTGGAAAACATTTATATCCACTCCCAGAGCCCTTAGATCTGATACACACCTACACAAAACTAAGCATAGCGAAATAGCCAACTTGCCGGATAGCTTTTGCACCGACAACAAGCAGTTACAGGGCCACTGATTGAACAGCTTGACACTGCTTTGACGTCCCACAAAGAGGAATATTTTGGCAATGGGGCTTGCTAACATTCATGTCTTTAATACATCGAATGACCGCTGTGTGTTTGCACGCTGGCGAGCTTTCCGCTAGCTTGAGCCCTGCTGAAATGGTGGATCGGTACACTCCCACTGTCCTGAAGGCTCTACCCTGTCTGGGCAAATTGTCCAAAAAATGTATTACTTGAACTACACGAGGAGAAATGGGATGAACACCCTGCTGATCGCACCACCTTTTTCAGGTATGCCATGCACCATAGCTCTTGGCAGTGGATGGGGCCCAAGACACCTTGAAGAGCTTGACAGCTGTCTCTGAAAGTACATACATGTTCCATTTGTGCATGAAACCCTTCAGACTAATAGAGCAAGGCTCTGTTCCTGTACTAAGGGATGTACTGCTTGTGACAGGTCTGTTAGCAGGTCCGGATAATAGGGAATCCTCTGTGGGAAACCCGAGGAAAGTTCCATCAGAATTGGAAACCATGCTTGCACCCACCATTCCGGTGTCACTATCACTGCCTCTGCTAATCTTTGCTAGTACCCTCGCTAGCATTGTAAAGCATTGAAACACGTAATGTACATTCCCGGTCCAGCCATGCAGGAACATGTCAGTCCCTAATGCCCCTGGATCTGGTCTCCAGCTGAAATATCTTGGTAGTTGTGTATTCAGTCTGAAAGTAAAGAGGTCTGTATTGAATAGCCCCCACACACTCTGCAGTTTGTCAAACAATGCTCTGTGTAACATCAAATTGCTCAAATCCCATAAATACAGAGAGTTCCAATCTTCTATTGTGTTCTGCACCCCTGGCAGATGCTCATCGTGATGGGGATCCTCTGGGCTAGACACAAATTCCAGAAGTCTTTTCCAAACTTCATTAGAATCCTGAATCTTGTTTCCCCCCAGTTTGTTGCTATATGGCACTGCAGATATAGTCCATCCGCAGCAGCAAGCAATGGTGCACCTTACTCTTGGTGAATGCCTTCACTGCAAATTAGCCCACTAGCAGCTGTAGGCATTTGAAGTGCAACTCTAGCTCTGCCGGAGACCATATTCCCCCTGTTTGTAGCTGCCCGCATCTGGTGCCCCATCCTGACCTGCTGGCATCGGATTCTATGATAAACTCTATAACGTCTCTGAAAATGGCCCGACCTTTCCATGCTTCCATATTGTCTAACCACCAACGGAGCTCCGAACTGCTGTGCTTATCCAGTGCAACCAGCTGGCGGTTTTGAATGCTCCCCTGAAGGTGTCTGATCTTCAGCCTCTGTAGGGCCCTACAGAGTAGTGGCCTGGGAAAATTACTTGGATGGAGGTTGCTAACAGACCCACTTCTCTGGCCAGACTCCGAAGCGATACAACCAAACTCTTGAGCACCACTTTGAGCTCCTTCTTTATTGCCCTCATCTTGTGAATGAGTAGTTCCAAAGTTTTTTTCTTGGTGTCTACCACAAAGACCAGGATCTTTGTAAGTGCTGATTTCTCCTCATTCACTAGTAATCCTAGGTCAGTCAAGGTTGAGGTCTACCACTGTGCCTGAACCTGTAGACACTCCCTGTCCTCCACTGCTGCAGGACTCTTCAACTTGGTGAAGGCTCACAGGGCCAAGGAGAGGCCGAACGGTAGGCTTCTGAACTGCCAGGATAGCTCTTGCCAGGCAAACCTCCAAAAGGGATGGCTATCTACTGTCACCAGCATGGGGAGATATGCCTCATTAAAATCTAGCCTTGCTAACCAGTCACCCTTCCTGAGTATATCCCATAGGAGGAGGATCCCTTCCATTTTGACATGCCTGTAAATTAACCAGCCATTGAGCTCCCTAAGGCTTGTGACTGGCTGCACTTTGTCTTTGTGGTGGACTAGGAACATATTGCTGTGGAAGCCTTTGATCAGAGGGTCTGCACACTCTATCGCCTGCTTGTGTACCAATGTAACGCTCACCTGGTTCCCACGGGGGCGCTGATCTAGTCTGGATTACTGCGGCCTCTTCTAGCGTGATGCGCAGGACCCGGAACACCGATTGGATAAGACATCCAAATCGTGCTTCCTTGGCCCGTAGGAATATCCTTCTTATGGTTTGGAAGGTTGAACTCTCCATCCTGCTTCTGGTGCAGGGGCGCGCGTTCGTCCAGTTACTTCACTGGTTTTCAGAATGGCGCTGGCAAAATCCACTTGACTTTCCTGAGCGATGCGCCGTAAGTATGAAAGTTCAAAGTTCAAGTGAGGCCCCCTTTATGCTGTCTTTCTCACCTGTGATCTGTCCTTTATTTCAGGTGCAGAATGAAGGCGATGCGTCGAGGGGTTAACCTGCCGAGGTGAGTAGCAATGAGGGCGATCCCTCTAGATGTCCTTATCATTCCTCTGAAATGTCTCTAGTCCTTTCCCCATAGGGGCCGGGGTACGGTACCTGCCAACGGGGCGGCGCCGACCCGAAATGTGGAAGAAAAGCCGGTAAGTATTATGGCTGTTAATCAGGCTTTCCTTCTGTGTGTCCTTCTGCTCACCTTTTGTTTCTTCCTCTCTACCCTAGGTGCAGAGATGTGGCGTCCGATGCTGACAGCCGCGATGGAGCCGGGAGATGTCTCGAGGACAGGACAGGTGAGTGAAGCGTGGCGCTGCAGTGAGCAACGCAATGCTTTTAAATTGAAGTCTTCCTTCAGGGATGCTGGCGAGAAGATTCCGGATGCAGGTAAGAAGCTTGAAATAATCCTTGGTTTTCACCTTTCTCTTCTCTTCCTTCCTTGCAGGTCTTCCAGGTTCAAGACGGGCGTGGCTGTAGTCCAGGAGCAGGAGCAGACACGGTGAGCGTTAAGCTGCAGGAAGCAGAACAACGCGAAGCATGAGCTGCTGTCTGGGCGTGGCTTAAATAGCCTCCAAAGAAGTCCCAGGTATGTATCCTTCCCCAACTAGGTATGTATCCTTCCCTGGCCACGCCCGAGTGAAAAAATAGTCCCTATGAAAAAATAGTCCCTTTCAGGTCTCAGGGAGGCCTGAAGCGTGCAGCATGGTCTGCATCAGGTAAGTGCACAAAACACCTCCCTTTATGAGCCTGGCGCCTATGGCGCCAGGACTGATGTCCAACATGAGCCTGACGCCAAAGGCGCCAGGACTGAGTCCAAAGAGTCCCTATAAGGGGCCGCTGGGCTTTTACCCGAGGGCATGATGCCTGCTTCCGGGGGTGCTGGGCCTGGCCTGATGCTCCGGGGGTAGGCATCATGAAAACCAACTGCTCTAATTCTGCATCTAACAGGCAAGTCTTTCTGAGATGTCTGCCTGTGAGGGGGTGGGTCGCACTTGCCTGGGCTTCTCTACAAATTCTAGGTGAAACCCTGGTACTGTCTGGAGCACCCAAGCATCGGTTGATAGCTTTTTCCAATTTTCTACAAATAGAAGTGTTCCGCCGCCCACTGGTGCGTAACCCGTGCTGCGTCTGCTTACATGATATGTATTAACCTCTTCATCTACGACCTCTAGAGCTCTGACCTCTTTTGGGAAGAATGCATCTTACTGCCTCAACTCCCAATAGTGCAGTCTAGGTCCCTGGGGTCTTCTCTGGAATGTAATGAAACCGGTCGAACAACCCGTTATGACCGGTCGCTGAAACACTCTAATGAGGAATACTTTCCTTGTAGATGCTTGCACCTTCTAGAGCATGATAAAGGTCCCTATGTCTGTATTCATTTATTTGACGAAGGCTTCGCCAAAGAGCAGCCCCTCGGCTCCTTCACCAGCCTCATAAGAGCCTAGGTCCCCCAACTTGTTATCAATTTTTAAGAGCAAGTTTCTTCATCTCTCAGATGAAATGGCACAATTTGAGTTTCCGAGCTTGCACACTGCGCAATGTGCGCAATTTGCTAGAACGTTTGCATACACCTGTTCTCCGGTGTCCCTGGTTCTCTCTGTGAGATCCATTTTTTCGCAATGGGTCTGGCTAGGTCGAGCACTTTATCTTGACAGCTCTTCCATGTCAGGTCCATGCTCTTCCTGAAATCCGTGGATGCCTTAGTCACGAAGGTGAGCATCTTGGGGTCAAGTTTTGGGGTCTCGGCTACCTTGCCTGGTTGCTCTGGTCTAGGGCATTCTGCCCCTCAGCCAGAATCTGGTCTCTTTTTCTAGGGGCTTGCACATATTCTGAGACATGTAGAATGGTACCCTGGGAGATGGCACCAAGTCTGTTGATCTAGGGTGCCTTATAGTTCCCGGCTCAAACTTATCTGATGTATTGTCAGGGTCATTTTGCGGGGACTCCACTATGATGGCTTAAGGGTCATAAATATTCTCCCGGTCCACTGTCTGGGCATCGGTACCTGTGTCATCATCGTTGGAGTGATCGCCCTCCTATGTGGATGCTTGTGTTTTGCCTGTATTTTCCACCCCTGGGGCAGGGGTTATGAGGCCGGGCAAAGCTGATTTTAGAAAGAAAGCATTTTATTATCTATTGAACGCATCAGCTGCCTCTTGGTTCTTTTCATCCCCATAGATGCGCCCAGGGGAGTAGAAGAGGCCCTTCTCTTCAGGGTTGGTTTGCTCCCTTTGTCAGTCCCCTTCTCATGGTTACCTGTGGATAGTCCCGCGGCAGGATCCTCTTTATCTTCACCACTGTTTATATTCAAAATATTTTTGTCTGAAAGGTTCTCCAAGATATGCAGTCTGTCCTGTAAGGGTCTCACTCATAGTGCCACTGCCTGGGCCAAGGAATCCCCTAAAACCCTCTTAAAACTTAAGGTGTGGTCAGCAGTGGTGTCTCCAGGAATCAAATTTAGGAGGGGCCCAGAGGGGGCCAAAGACAAAAGTAGGGGGGCACAGACAAAAGGGGAGAACATGGTCACTGGTTGTCTTAGGTAAGGGGGGAACAAGAGGGGCACAGGGTTTCACGGGGGGCGGCCCCTCCAGGCCCCCACCCCCTAGCGACGCCACTGGTGGTCAGAATCCCCCTCTGGGAACTCTTCATGTTCACTCTGCCCACTCCATGTGAGGTCTTTCTGACTGGAAGCCACGTGAGGTTTACTTAATGCTGAGTTGGTTATAATATCAAATTGCACTGCTTAAATGCAGCTTGTTGCAATAGAGCAGTAAACTCACTTTCCTTTTCTCCTTCAATGTGTAGGGAAACTGTGCTCAGTATCATTCAATTTGCCCACAACACACCGGGAGACCATGCGGCATCAGCACGGGCAGAGTGTATTGTAACTTTCTTTTCACTTGTGCCAATGTGGCGTAGGGTGCCTTGGTAAATGTAGTGTATAATAGCTGTGGGGGACGCGATTACGCTCACAGGCCGGGCTTGCACCCTTGTTTCCAATGGATGCATGCGCGCCTGGGAACGCGGCGGTGACAGCAAAAGGCGTTGACCTAGAAACACGGTGCACCCACTTTCTACCAGTGCAGTGAGCCCGGCCGAGGCTCGGCGCAAGAGAAAGGTGACACCTGCTGTTTGTACTTGGCAATCTAACGCTCTAACTCTCTGCATGAACGCATGTGGGTACTATCAAATGTTATATCGCAGTGGTTGTGATTCTTGAAAGCACGAATAAAGTCCCTCGATACTATGCAAAATGCAGTTTAAAGAATATGGTATTGGAGTAGGAGGGTGGTGACCTAAAATGCATACCTCTGGGCTCACGGTTCTGGCGACTGTTGCCTTCCATGCGGTCAAATAATACGGGGAGGTATGTTAAAGGGTCAGGGCTGTACCACAATTAAACCAATTTGGGAGGTTTCACCCCACATTTATAACCAGGGAAACCGACACGACGAAAAGAAAATATCTGACAAAATTGGAAGTGCCCCCTAATGAGCATTTTGGTAATTGGTTGTGAGTTCCATTACTCGGCTGTATTCACCAATCTGCGGTGAAGGATTGCCTTGTGTAAATATAGATGGTGAGCTACACCAGTAAATGTGTGCCATAGCATGATTTCCGTATACACAATACCCAAGCTAATGCCACTGCTTTACCATATCGCCCAATAAAATCCTGTCCCTTTCTCATACACAATTATTTTTATTTGCCATTGGCGGACCCCCCGCCCCCCCCCCACCTCCCGCCCAATTTCTTGGAAGTTACATCTGCAGTCCCATGCACAATTTGGTATGTGGCTCAGTGTTCCTGTCTACATCTCATAGGCAACCTACAAATACAGAATAATCAGAACTGTATGCTTAGGTTCTCATGGAAGTCAATAAACAGAATACATTTAGTTCTGGCAGTCTGAATCTTGGGGGTCTGGCTTTGTGTAAACCCACACATTGGGCATCTCAGGATAGATGCACGCAGTCCTGATACTGAAAATCCCCCACTGTTGGTTTACACAGTTTTGAGAGCACTTATAACCAATGTGTTTTTAACAAGATAGTTGTGTACAGTGCGCGTAAGAGTGCTGTCCTTATCTTGCTTCTTCTCGCTGCTCTGCTCTGCGCTCTGTTCGGTCATCCTTTGTCTGGCCTTACTGGTCCACGTGGTAGCACGGTTGTGGTCTCACATGAAACCCCCTGAGGCTCACTCCTATGCACCCATTAGACGTTCTGTGCTAATATGACCGGCCTCCTGCTCTCTCTCTCCACCTTGCTCCCAACACCCATGATCGTTACCTAGTCTCCCTTACAAACTGGCAGGCCACATTACCACTCTATTCTCCAAACAATAACCTCTCATAGAAAGTGATGTGCTGATTTCGTGAGCCGATTATCGGGTATTCTATTGAGATAACACGTGTTTTCACTGCATTGAACGTGAGACAAGGGTGTTTTCATCCTTCAGTTCCACAGGCTGGTGTCAATAGTTAGCGTGACGAGTACTACTGATGCGATGGTGTAACTCCACGTTTGCCATGGGAGTGTTTCAACGTTATGGTCTAGGCTCTTGTCAAGAAGCTACATTCATTGAAGAAAGTGATTGATGCACTGATATTATTCAGATAACGCTCAAACCTGATGGGAACTATTCTGAGTTTATAAGAAAGTAAGATTCCACGTGCTACCTGTGCCGGGGGATTAAAGTGTACCATTTGCTAGTTCCCCAGTTGTGGCTATGCAAGTAACCTAAGAGTTAATTTGCTATGTAAGAGCATCTCACAGAGTGAACAGTCCCTATTCTTTTGGAACTGGGCGAAGCTAGTGCCATTTGCAGGTTTTAACCGGCATTGCATTTGTGATGCAAATTACCCTAAACACAAAGTGTTGTAGAAATCTAAATCTTAAAACATCCCCTGATGAATGTTCGTCGAATGTGGTGACTGGAACAGAAAAATGTTGGGATTTCTATTGTAGAGACACTTTATGAGTGCCTAGTTTACATTGTTGTTATTTGTGCCTGGTATATTGATGCATGTTGTGATTTTTTATCTTGTTGAAGTGATATTGCATCGAGCTATAATCCGCTTTGTGATTCTATGGGTGTTTTTTTAATTAATGTATTCATTATATATGAACTAATAAAATGAATTAATTTGGAAACGTGCACACATATGGAGTACTTTGTCAATTTTTTCAGGACTATTGGTATTGAGAGGGACAATGACACATCACTTTCCATGAGAGAGTATTGTTTGGAGCATAGAGTATCTATCTCTTTTCTTATACATATATTTTGGTCTAACCCAGACTGAAGATATAGGTTGACCCTGGATAGGAGTCAAACATTGGGGTTGGAGATTTACCTGGTTTAGGTACACAGGACACATTACTATTCATAGAAATGTGCACCACTCATTACCTATGTACTACAAAGTTGGCTGACTCTCATGCACCTTTATCACTTCTGCTTTTACTTATCTCTATCTGCCTACACTGTGTAGCCCCTCGACCCTTGAGGTGAGGCTTTCCATCTGTGCATCCACAATGACACTGCTGGTTACCTTGCTGTACCTGCTGCATTTTGTACCTTACGTACCTTCTACCACTGGATTGACACTCTCAGCCCTGCGCTGTACCTTAATTTAACCAACCTACATCCACCAGATTGACACTCTCAGCTCTGAGCTGTACTACCTGCCTATACCTGCAGACTTGATGTAGTCCCCTGCACCTTGTGGTGAGGAATTCCAATGCAGCTTTTTACTGACTTGAACCTGCAGTTTGATGTAGCCCCCTGCACCATGAGGTGAGGCAGCCCCCATTTTGCATTTTACCTATTTGTTCTTGCATACTTGATGTAGCCCCCCTCACCTTGAGGTGAGGAAGCCCAATGTTACATTGTACCTACTTGTTCTTGCATAGTTGATGTAGGCCCCCTCACGTTCAGGTGAGGCAGCGCAATATTGCATTTGATCTATTTGTTCTTGCATATTTGATGTAGCCCCCTTCACCATGAGGTGAGGTTGCCCAATGTTGCATTTTACCTTTTTGTTCTTGCATAGTTGATGTAAACCCCCCTCACCATGAGATGAGGCCATCCTATCTTGCATTTGACTTATTTGTTATTGCATAATTGATGTAGCCCCTTCACCATTAGGTGATGCAGTCCAATTTTGCACCTTACCTATTGTACCTGCATATCTGATGTAGCCCCCTGCATCGTAGACTGAGGCTTTCCCAATTTGTGCACCCACTCTAATGTTGCTTCTTCATTAACAGCCTTGTGCTGTGTTGAACCTTTTTCATTTGCACGTAATCTACCCGTCACCTCCCTCCTGCCTGACGACTACTCCTTCCTCCTCGTCCTGCTCTTCTTGTCCCCCTCTTCCCTCATTTCTTTTACTGCACTTGCACGCTCTGAATTGTCTCATGATCTAGTAGCAACATTATTGTTTGTCTTTCTTCCCTATTCATCCCCTTCCTTCACTTCCACTCCACTCCTCTCCCTCATTTCTTTTAGTGCACTTACATGCTCTCAGTTGTCTCTGGACCGGGTAGGAGCGTAATAGTTTGTCTTTCTTCCCTATTCATCCCTTTCCTACACTTCCCCTCCTCCCCCTTTCCCCTCATTTCTATTACTGCACTTGCATGCTCCAAATTGTCTCACGACCTAATAGGAACGTTATTGTCTCTCTTCTTCCCTGTTCCTCCCCAACCTTTGTAAAACCAAAATATGGTAACTTTACTACATACAAGGTAAGACCAACAGACACGGAGATAAGTCTAAACGACAGAATGTATTCACTTCAAGCGGAGTCAGGTTCCACACAACAATAGCTGGGTAGAGTTGAGCCATTTACAGAAAGGAAATCACATCTTGTATGCACCCCAATTTACATGAGTTCCTCTGCGAGTACAATGTCATAGATGTCATAGATAGTTTACAGCTCCCTGCTACGTATGGGGTTTTCTGTGGAAACATACATTTGTCAGTGATTTCATGCTTGTATATTTTATCTTACTGACCTTACAAGACAACAGACTGTTCTCAATGAAAGGAGACATTCCTGCCAATATTATCTTTTGTTTTTATGACCGAGGGATACTGTGCAGGGGCATGTTTTACAGTTTCTTTAGAATACAGTGGTACATACAGAATAGAACAGAACAGAGCATCTCCTATGTCATAAATTATTCGTATTATTAGTATGTGCATTTCGGAGAATTTAACAGAGAAAGACGAGAAAATAGTTTGACGCTTGGTCCTGGCTGTGCAAGATCCAAGGCTGTATAAACAATGAGCTCATTTTCTTTGCAGCAACATTTCTATGTGGCTCAGCACTTCTATACGGCAAACATATTCCTTTCAGCTCTAAAAAGGAGATTTGCAAGATGGAGTGAATGCCTGAAAGAAAAATGGAGGAATTTAAGGCTAACCTGAATACATGCATGTTTACAACTTCTCTTCCCCTCCTCCTACTTTCCCCTGCATTCTTATACTGCACTTGCACGATCGGAATGTCTCAAGACCTGGTAAGGACATTATTGTTTTGTTTTTTCTCCCATGTACCTTCCCTTCCCTTGATGCACCTTGAAACACCATCAGGCCGATTCATGGAATAATTAGCGCGGCGCAAGTGGCCAAAAACGTGCGATTCGCAGTGGAATAGCGAAAATCGCAGTGCAAGTGCGAAAATCGCACGAAAAGCAGCGCACATCGATTCATGGAAGGGCGTGCGCGAGATGTGCGCTAAAAAAGTGCACGGAGCACGTTGGCGCACAGGCCATCTAACGGCGTGCGCCAGGTCACAGTGAAAATCGCACAGGCCACAGCGAAAATCGCACATAGCGCGGCGCACACAACAAAAGTAGGCGGAACACGGGGCGTAACACTCGGAATGGGGAACAACTTGCCAAAATGTGGGCGTCACGGGGGAAGTACAGGGTGCAAGTGCGCGGAACGCCCACACGCTCGCCTACAACACGTATTCATGGAATCGAATAGGGCAAAAAAGCGCACGGTCAAACCAGTGCACAGGCACAAACACGACCGCCACAAGAAAGCAGGCGGTAGCGTCTCTGCGCCTGTAATAAATGTGCGTCAAAAGGTGCGCCAACAAATAGCACCTATATACAGCTATGATGAATGTCCTATACTGTGGCCCTCCAGGACAAATGACGTGCAAAGGGGTACCCACAAACACGGACACCCGCTGACTGAAAAATAACGTGTGCGTGTATTGCGGGGTGCGCGGGAACTTTCACACGCGATTTGGCAGGGTACGTGGATTTCAGGGGTGCGTGGGAAATTCCACACGCGATTTGGCCGTGTACGTGCGCAGGAATTTCCACACGCGACTTGGCTGGGTACGTGGATCTCAGGGGTGCGCGGGAAGTCTCACACGCGATTTGGCAGGGTACGTGGATTTCAGGGGTGCGCGGGAAGTTCCACACGCGATTTGGCCGGGTACGTGCGCGGGAATTTCCACACGCTATTTGGCTGGGTACGTGGATCTCAGGGGTGCGCGGGAAGTCCCACACGCGATTTGGCAGGGTACGTGGATTTCAGGGGTGCGTGGGAAGTTGCACACGCGATTTGGCCGGGTACGTGCGCGGGAATTTCCACACGCAATTTGGCTGGGTACGTGGATCTCAGGGGGGCGCGGGAAGTCCCCCACGCGATTTGGCAGGGTACGTGGATTTCAGAGGTGCGCGGGAAGTTGCACACGCGATTTGGCCGGGTACGTGCGCGGGAATTTCCACACGCGATTTGGCTGGGTACGTGGATCTCAGGGGTGCGCGGGAAGTCTCACACGCGATTCGGAAGTGTATGTAGATTTCAGGGGTGCACGGGAAGTTCCACATGCGATTTGGCCGGGAACGTGCGCGGGAATTTCCACACGTGACTTGGCTGGGTACGTGGATCTCAGGGGTGCGCGGGAAGTCCCACATGCGATTTGGCCGGGTACGTGCGCGGGAATTTGCACACGCGATTTGGCTGGGTACGTGTATTTCAGGGGTACGCGGGAAATTCTACACGCGATTTGGCTGTGTGCTCCCAGGTATTCCCTGTACACCCTCCACGGCCCCTGCAGGCAGCCGACACCACAGGGGACTACCCTGCACACCTGCTCATGTCACCCAGCACCCCCACCCCCCAGCAGTGTGGGGCACCCTCCACCAGGCCCCCACTCATGTCCCCTATCACCCCCACCCCCAGCATCCAGGGGCACCCTCCACCAGGCCCCCACTCATGGCCCCCTGCACCCCCACCCCCCAGCAGTGCAGGGCACCCTCCACCAGGCCCCCACTCATGTCCAACTCATGTCCCCCTGCACCCCCACCCCCCAGCATCCAGGGCACCCTCCACAGGCCCCCACTCATGTCCAACTCATGTCCCCCTGCACTCCCACCCCCCAGCATCCAGGGGCACCCTCCACCAGGCCCCCACTCATGTCTCCCACCACCCCCACCCCCCAGCCACGATGGGCAGTCCCCACCAGGCCCCCACCCATGTCCACTATCACCCCCACCCCCCAGCAGTGCAGGGGCAGCCTCCAACAGGCCCCCACTCATGTCTCCCACCACCCCCACCCCCCAGCCACCATGGGCAGCCCCCACCAGGCCCCCACTCATGTCCCCTATCACCCCCACCCCCCAGCCACCATGGGCAGCCTCCACCAGGCCCCCACTCATGTCCCCCTGCACCCCCACCCCCCAGACACCATGGGCAGCCTCCACCAGGCCCCCACTCATGTCTCCCACCACCCCCACCCCCCAGCATCCAGGGGCACCCTCCACCAGGCCCCCACTCATGTCCCCCTGCACCCCCACCCCCCAGCCACCATGGGCATCCCCCACCAGGCCCCCACTCATGTCTCCCACCACCCCTACCCCTCAGCAGTGCAGGGGCACCCTCCACCAGGCCCCCACTCATGTCCCCCTGCACCCCCACCCCCCAGCCACCATGGGCATCCCCCACCAGGCCCCCACTCATGTCCCCTATCACCCCCACCCCCCAGCAGTGCAGGGCACCCTCCACCAGGCCCCCACTCATGTCCAACTCATGTCTCCCACCACCCCCACCCCTCAGCAGTGCAGGGGCACCCTCCACCAGGCCCCCACTCATGTCCCCCTGCACCCCCCCAGCCACCATGGGCAGCCTCCACCAGGCCCCCACTCATGTCTCACACCACCCCCACCCCCCCCAGCAGTGTGGGGCACCCTCCACCAGGCCCCCACCCATGTCTCCCACCACCCCCACCCCCAGCCACCATGGGCAGCCCTCACCAGGCCCCCACTCATGTCCCCTATCACCCCCACCCCCCAGCAGTGCAGGGGCAGCCTCCACCAGGCCCCCACTCATGTCTCCCACCACCCCCACCCCCCAGTCACCATGGGCAGCCTCCACCAGGCCCCCACTCATGTCCCCTATCACCCCCACCCCCCAGCCACCATGGGCAGCCTCCAGCAGGCCCCCACTCATGTCTCCCACCACCCCCACCCCTCAGCAGTGCAGGGGCACCCTCCACCAGGCCCCCACTCATGACTCCCACCACCCCCACCCCCAGCAGTGCAGGGCACCCTCCACCAGGCCCACACTCATGCCCAACTCATGTCTCCCACCACCCCCACCCCCCAGCATCCAGGGGCACCCTCCACCAGGCCCCCACTCATGTCTCCCACCCCCCCACCCCCAGCAGTGCAGGGCACCCTCCACCAGGCCCCCACTCATGTCCAACTCATGTCTCCCACCACCCCCACCCCTCAGCAGTGCAGGGGCACCCTCCACCAGGCCCCCACTCATGCCCCCTATCACCCCCAGCCACCATGGGCAGCCTCCACCAGGCCCCCACTCATGTCTCCCACCACCCCCCAGCAGTGTGGGGCACCCTCCACCAGGCTCCGACCCATGTCTCCCACCACCCCCACCCCCCAGCCACCATGGCCAGCCCCCACCAGGCCCCCACTCATGTCCCCTATCACCCCCACCCCCCAGCAGTGCAGGGGCAGCCTCCACCAGGCCCCCACTCATGTCTCCCACCACCCCCACCCCCCAGCCACCATGGGCAGCCTCCACCAGGCCCCCACTCAGTCCAATATCACCCCCACCCGCCAGCCACCATGGGCAGCCCCCACCAGGCCCCAGCTCATGTCTCCCACTCACCCCCACCCCCCAGCCACCATGGGCAGCCTCCACCAGGCCCCCACTCATGTCTCCCACCACCCCCACCCCCCCAGCAGTGTGGGGCACCCTCCACCAGGCCCCCACCCATGTCTCCCACCACCCCCACCCCCCAGCCACCATGGGCAGCCCACACCAGGCCCCCACTCATGTCCCCTATCACCCCCACCCCCCCAGCAGTGCAGGGGCAGCCTCCACCAGGCCCCCACTCATGTCTCCCACCACCCCCACCCCCCAGCCACCATGGGCAGCCTCCACCAGACCCCCACTCATGTCCCCTATCACCCCCACCCCCCAGCCACCATGGGCAGCCCCCACCAGGCCCCCACTCATGTCTCCCACCCACTCCCACCCCCCAGCCACCATGGGCAGCCTCCACCAGGCCCCCACTCATGTCTCCCACCACCCCCACCTCCCCAGCAGTGTGGGGCACCCTCCACCAGGCCCCCACTCATGTCTCCCACCACCCCCACCTCCCCAGCAGTGTGGGGCACCCTCCACCAGGCCCCCACTCATGTCTCCCAGCACCCCCACCCCTCAGCAGTGCAGGGGCACCCTCCACCAGGCCCCCACTCATGTCTCCCACCACCCCACCCCCCAGCAGTGCAGGGCACCCTCCACCAGGCCCACACTCATGTCCAACCCATGTCTCCCACCACCCCCACCCCCCAGCATCCAGGGGCACCCTCCACCAGGCCCCCACTCATGTCTCCCACCACCCCCACACCCCAGCAGTGCAGGGCACCCTCCACCAGGCCCCCACTCATGTCCAACTCATGTCTCCCACCACCCCCACCCCCCCAGCAGTGTGGGGCACCCTCCACCAGACCCCCACCCATGCCCCCTATCACCCCCACCCCCCAGCCACCATGGGCAGCCCCCACCAGGCCCACACTCATGTCTCCCACCCACCCCCACCCCCCAGCCACCATGGGCAGCCCCCACCAAGCCCCCACACATGTCCCCTATCACCCCCACCCCCCAGCCACCATGGGCAGCCTCCACCAGGCCCCCACTCATGTCCCCTATCACCCCCACCCCCAGCCACCATGGGCAGCCCCCACCAGACCCCAACTCATGTCTCCCACCCACCCCCACCCCCCAGCATCCAGGGTCACCCTCCACGAGGCCCCCACTCATGTCTCCCACCACCCCCACCCCCCAGCAGTGCAGGGCACCCTCCACCAGGCCCCCACTCATGTCCAACTCATGTCTCCCACCCACCCCCCCAGCCACCATGGGCAGCCCCCACCAGGCCCCCACTCAGGTCCCCTATCACCCCCACCCCCCAGCCACCATGGGCAGCCTCCACCAGGCCCCCACTCATGTCTCCCACCACCCCCACCCCCCCAGCATTGTGGGGCACCCTCCACCAGGCCCCCACCCATGTCTCCCACCACCCCCACCCCCCAGCCACCATGGGCAGCCTCCACCAGACCCCCACTCATGTCCCCTATCACCCCTACCCCCCAGCAGTGCAGGGGCAGCCTCCACCAGGCCCCCACTCATGTCTCCCACCACCCCCACCCCCCAGCCACCATGGGCAGCCTCCACCAGGCCCCCACTCATGTCCCCTATCACCCCCACCCCCCAGCCACCATGGGCAGCCCCCATCAGGCCCCCACTCATGTCTCCCACCCACCCCCACCCCCCAGCCACCATGGGCAGCCTCCACCAGGCCCCCACTCATGTCTCCCACCACCCCCACTCCCCCAGCAGTGTGGGGCACCCTCCACCAGGCCCCCATTCATGTCTCCCACCACCCCTACCCCTCAGCAGTGCAGGGGCACCCTCCACCAGGCCCACACTCATGACTCCCACCACCCCCACCCCCCAGCAGTGCAGGGCACCCTCCACCAGGCCCACACTCATGTCCAACTCATGTCTCCCACCACCCCCACCCCCCAGCCACCATGGGCAGCCTCCACCAGGCCCCCACTCATGTCCAACTCATGTCCCCCTGCACCCCCACCCCCCAGCATCCAGGGGCACCCTCCACCAGGCCCCCACTCATGTCCCCCTGCACCCCCACCCCCCAGCATCCAGGGCACCCTCCACCAGGCCCCCACTCATGTCCAACTCATGTCCCCCTGCACCCCCACCCCCCAGCATCCAGGGGCACCCTCCACCAGGCCCCCACTCATGTCCCCCTGCACCCCCACCCCCCAGCATCCAGGGCACCCTCCACCAGGCCCCCACTCATGTCCAACTCATGTCCCCCTGCACCCCCACCCCCCAGCATCCAGGGGCACCCTCCACCAGGCCCCCACTCATGTCTCCCACCACCCCCACCCCCCAGCCACCATGGGCAGCCCCCACCAGGCCCCCACTCATGTCCCCTATCACCCCCACCCCCCAGCCACCATGGGCAGCCCCCACCAGGCCCCCACTCATGTCTCCCACCACCCCCACCCCCCAGCAGTGCAGGGCACCCTCCACCAGGCCCCCTCTCATGTCCCCCTGCACCCAGGTCCTCACAATCCCCAATCATGTGCGTTATGGTCAGCCTCCACAGCCAAAAGGCCCTACCAAGTAACCCATTCACCCACATGGAAATGGAAATTACATGTTACACCCCCAATGTTCATAAAGCAAATGAACCCATGTCCGTCACACACAATGGTTGCAATTGAATGGGAAAACACCCAACATGACATGCATGAAACCAATGAGATGATACCACACAGTGAAGTATGAAAACAAAATTGTATTAAAAAAATTGAATGCAAATGAAATGAAACAAACTACAATGGCAATGAAAAAAAGATAAGCTGCATGTCCGTCCAAAAAAATCAAAACTACAAATCCAAATCCAAAAAAATGTTGTCCAAAGTCACATTAAAAATAAAATCAATCCGAGAGTGAAAAATAAATGCAAAGACCATTGCTCCATGGTGAATAAATAAATAAATAAAAAAATAAAACAATCCAATGAAGAACTATGTACAAAACATCCAAGGGTCCATGAGCCCAACTGAACAAAGGCAACCTACAAAAAACCCTAACTGAAATGCAAGTATATACAAAAAGTAGAGCAGTGTCCGTCGACTCCAAATCATAAGAAGAAACAAAGGAAACCTAAAACTAAAGAACTATATACAAAGGCGGCGGGCAAGTCCAGCGGCTCACTCCGTGGTGTTCTGGGCCAGGGCATCATCAAACTCCTCTTCTATGTCCCGGAGGCGGTCCTGTTCCATGGCCCCGAGGGTCCACAGGGACGACGCCATCTGCTCCTCCAACCCCCTGCGGATTGCCTCGAGGCACTCGGCCCGCCTCAGGGCCCTCCGCATGGAGTTCTCCGCCCTGACCATCGTGAGCCGCGCCTCTTCCGCCCGCCGCCGCTCCGCACCTATCTGCTGGCCCAACCGCAGCCACACGGAAGACACTTCCTGTCCTGGGTCCTCCTGCCCTCCGGCCGATGCCTGCCCCTCCGATGTTGATGGCCCCGAGCCATGATGCCTCCCACGTTGACTCTGCTGCTGCCTCCGACGCAACTGCCTCTGCCAGCACGACGGCATCCAGGCTGATGGAATCCACCGACGCCGTCGTGCACGTGCCCTGCCTGATGATGCCGGCACATCCTCCATCTGCTGGGGTACAGTTGCTGTGGTGTCCACCCCTGCTGGACCTCCGACTCCCGACGGTGGCAGGGATGGGATCCCCACCAAGTTGGGTGCATTGGTCAGGGCAGGTCCACAGGGGGCCCTGGTGGCATCTGGGCCGGAAGACGGCAAGGAGAACGACCGGCTTATAGCCTCCACAGAGGAGGAGAGGGCCGCCAGATTGGCCGACACATGCAGGAAACCCCCGAACATGGAAGATCCCAATTGGGCCACGTCGGCACGGTGCTCTTCGTGATGACGTGTGTGCTCCTCCCGGGAAGCACGCACGTCATCACGAATTGACCCGCGAGCATCGCGACTCCAATCAGGACCTTCTCCATACAGCCACGGGTCCCCTCGTCCACAGGTGGAGGGGAGTCAGGTAACATGGACATCCCCTCTACCTGCGGACGGGCTTGGGACGGGGCATCCCTGCTGGTGCATGGTGGTGCACTCACAGGGTCAGGAACAGCGACATGCACAGGCCCCTCCACGGTGACCTGTGCTGCCTCCTGCCCCTGCCCCTGGACTGCACCACTTGCACCAGCAGGGATGCCCCCACCAGGCCCCATGTGTGCCTCAGTGGCGGCCTCCTCCTCCTCTGTGGAAACCACCAACCTGGATGGCTCCTCACCGTCTTCCGCCGTAGCAGGCCCCTGTGGGGGCTCACCCACCCCTTCCGCTGCAGCCGTGGGGGCATCCCCGCCGCCTTGCTCCACAGCGCCGTCTCCGCCCTCTTCTTCACTAGCCGCTGCGTAAAGGGAGACATAGAACACAAGCATCAGGGTACTGTACAATGGTCCCCTAGACAGGAAGCAATAGCAGATGAGTACCACTGTCAAAGTACACTTCCATCATGTCCCTCCACAACACATGGGTCAGTCCAGGCAAAACACACACAGTAACAGGCATGGTGCATGCCATGGACATTTCCATACATGTCCAATGGACTCTTGAAACATACAATGATATGGAACTCACATGCATCATGGGTCATGCCTATCACATGCACACACTTCACCTCAGTCACATCCATCTGGCCTCATACACCCCAAACACAGCGGATACAAGGATAACTAGGCTGCATCAGTGAATGTGTGCATTGTCACACACATGTGTCATGCATCCATGGCATTCACAAGTCACAGACACGGAGGTCAGGCACACAGACATGGCTACCGTATATGGACCTGGCATCAGCACCCATCCCTCACCCCCACCCCTGTCCAGGAACAGAGACTGGCATGCTCTCATGTGTAAAGTCTGCATAGGGCTCCCCATGTCGCATTTAAACACATGCAACAACCATGTGGTTCACACATCACTGGTCGCACATGCATTACCATGATGTCCCTGCACATATACATGCATACATGGCCTATGTCACACATACAGGCAAGTATCAGACAACCAGCACACCGCAACATGCCCTGTCTCACCCAGCAATGCTTGGCCACTTACCGCTCAACTCCAGACGGGTCTCCCTCTCAAGGATCTGGGCGTGGAGCGCTGGGCGTACGCGTTCCAGGACCCTCATCTGGATGGAACTCATGCGGCCCCGGCCCCCCTCCACGAGGTGCCGGGCCTTCACGAGGGTCCTGGACCTGAAGTCCTCCCAGCGCTTCTTGATCTTCTGGACGTCGCGGGTTGCCACCCCCTCCGCGTTGATGGCAACCACACAGTCGGCCCAGATCCTCTCCCGTCCTTCCTTGCTGGCGCGGGACGATCCAAAGAGGGCATCATACTGCCCCAGGACATGCTCCACCAGGACACCAACTTCGGTGGCAGTGAAGTTGGTGCCCCTCTGCCTCCTTGGCCGGGGGTTGCCACTGGTGCCAGATGTTGAAGTGCCCGACATGGCAACCCCAGAGGCAGGAGTGGGTGGGCAACTGGGTCCTGGGGCTGGGCTGTGGAGCGATGTTATCCCAGTTGGGAGTCTTCTGTTCCAGCAGGGGTGGACACAGCAACTGGACCCCTGCAGATGGCTGATGTGCAGGCACCAAATGGCAGTGCACGGTGGCAGCAGGCAGGCAGGCAGGCAGGCAGCAGCAGATGGCACGTGGGAGGCTGCTCGGGGCACTGGGGGGCAGTAATTCGGCCTTCTGGGCAGGAGCGTGGTCTTCCGTGTGTTTTCGCGTGGCCAGCTTGATACGGAGTGATTTGGCACGTGAAAATCCTGCACGTCAGAGTGAAATTCGAGGAAAGGCCCTTAGCGCGTAAGAGCGTCAGCACGCGTACGCGATTCTATTGGACCAAAGGCCCTCAGCGCTTAAGCGCGTCAGCACGCATACGCGATTCTATTGGACCAAAGGCCCTCAGCGCGTAAGCGCCTCTGTGACATGACCCGCACGGGTGTTTCCCTCATAGCACGTGATGCTGGAGCACACATGGAAAGACTGCACGTCAGAGTGTCATCGCATGTAATTGGACAAAAGTGCGCGTACACGCGATTGGCCTATGTACGTGTATTTCAGGGGTGCGCGGGCACTTACACACGCGAGTACATCAGCGCTCGTGTATTCCGGGGTGCGCGGAAATTTCCACACGCTATTGGCCTGGGTACTGGATTTCAGGGGTGCTTGGGAAGTTTCACACGCTCGCCCACAACACGCGCAAAGAAACACATACGCCAGTAGGAAGCAGGCATACGTCGACCCGCGACGCATAAATTTGCGCGCAAAAAACTAACAAGCTCAGACGCCAGGATGAATATACCGTTCCTAGCAGCAGTGGCCGTGGGCTACCAAAGGAGGAGGAGGAGGATAGTCAGGGCCAGAATTTTCACACCCAGAACCAGCCTTTTCGGGATGCCTGATGACCAGGTGTATGGGAGGTGCAGGTTTCCACCACACATAATACTGGACCTGGTGAGTGAGTGGGAGGATGACCTCACATCACCCACCCTGTGCTCCCAAGCACTCAGCCCCCTGGAGAAGGTCCTCAATGTACTGCACTTCTTAGCCACTGGATCATTTCAGCGGACAAGTGCCATAGTGGGTGGGGTGTCACAGGCCACGCAGTCACGCTGCCTACACCAGGTCTTGAACATCATCACTGCACGCCCATCAGTCCGCAGGCACATATACCTGCCCAGAACACCTGCAGAAAGGCATGCTGCCGCCCTGGATTTTTACGGTGTGGCACGATTCCCCAAAGTGCTAGGTGCCATCGACTGCACCCATGTGGCCCTACGTCCCCCCAGGGCATCTGAGCACATCTATAGGAACCGCAAGCACTGGCATTCCATCAACGTGCAGGTAGTATGTAATGCCAAGGGAATCATCACCTCAGTATATGCCAACTATCCCGGGTCCACCCACGACAGCTTCATTTACCGAATGTCCACCCTAAGCCGGGACCTAGAAGCTGGGCGGCATGGCGATACATGGCTGCTTGGTGAGTATGAATGCCACTGCACATGCATGCATGTCAGATACTGAGCAAGGTCACAACCCCACCAATGATACCCATCACCACCTCCACAGGGGACAGTGCCTACCCTCTCAGCCCCCACTTGATGACGGCAATTCGGAACCCCACCACGCCACCCGAGGTAAGATATAACACAGCCCACATTGCAACCCGGGGCATAGTGGAGCGCACATTCGGAGTGCTTAAGTCACGCTTTCGCTCCCTTGACCGTTCTGGCGGGCAGCTGTTATACGCTCCCCCAGTAGTGTGCAGGATCATAGTGGCAGCATGTATCCTGCACAACGTTGCAACACGCCTGGGCCTGGCAGTGGACATGGTGGTGCCCCCACAACCCCAACCACATGCACACCCACTGCGCATGGGAGGGGAAAGGGCACGGGGGGAGGCAGCCCCTACACAGCTAGTGGCTAATTACTTCACATAGAAATCACACCCCTGTGGAGTGCACACTGCCCTGGCACATACCATCTTACAATCAATGATGACTCAACCTGACACTGATCCTGAATGTCTGGAGAATCAACCGTCAAAACCATATCAGCCTGAGATTGTTCACCTGGAAGTGTTACAATGTGTGCATCCCTACCTACACAGACACCACCAATGCAGTTTCGTGAAAAGACACATTCATGCAGCTAAAATGAATACCCACTTGCAAAATGCAACATGAGGACAGTGCCATGTCACCCAACCCATCCCCAGCACCGCCACATGACACACTGTGCCATGTCATGCTATGTGCAGGTAAACAAAGTAATCCCCACAACATGACACAAGTGTCACAAAGTACAGTGTCCCTAATTGAAACTCGCTACACCTCAAATGCTCACAGTAATGCAGGACCAACAACACACTTAAGCAGGTATTTAGCAATAACACTTATCAGCTACTGACCCTCAAAACTACCATTAACATGACATTACGAATGTAAGGAATCAGTAGTCTCACCACCTGGAAATGCCTGCACTCCCACCACTTCCAACTGTACAGTGTTGCCGCCATGTAGAGTTGTCGGTGCACTGCTGCCAACATGGACCCCATCTCCAAAGTAGAGGGCCTTGTGTAGACATGAGGAAAGGACCTGCAAATTAGGAGGTAGACATGAATGATGAGTTACACATCAATGCAACATGCAGTGTACAACACAACAGCAATATGCACTAGGAATGTATACACAGTATTGACTAGACTACCCACACATGTAGTGGGAGTCCAATGTCACCATGTACGTCAATGTCACTTGGGCACACCCTTTGCAAGCCCATGGAAACGGGAAGCAGGAGGGGTGTGTGTGACAAAAACCCAAGCAGCTGAACCAAATACATGACAAGCCTGCATGTGCCCAGCCTCAATGCAGCGTATGCCCACGGGAGCCACACAAGGCAACACACTGTCCCAAAAAAAAAAAAAATATATCAAAAATGGCCATTAATGGGCCCGGGGGGGTTGGGGAGGCCACCCAGGAGGTCCGAGGACAGGGTACACACCAAAACCCACCTGTGTGGATCTTGCGGAAAAAAAACACCTCCATGGGCTCATGGCCCACACGGCTACCCTATTGTGGGAGTATCACTGCTGTCGCTATTATCACCCTGTGCAGCTGCATCCGGAGGTGGTGGCACTATGGGAGGCAGAGCCCATGCAAGGCCCTAGTCTGTTCCTCCATGGCTGCAAGCATGCGGGTGTGGTAGGTCTCGTTCTGGAGGATGAGTGTGCGGAGGTCCCCATGCAACAACTCACGGGATGCCCGGACCTCCGCCCTAGTTGCCTGCATCTCAGCTGAGAGCGTACGGGTGAGACGCTCCAGCTGCTGTTCTGTCCTTCGGTTTGTTGAAGCCTCAAGCTCAACAAGAGTCGTCCTGAGGTGAAGCAGTTCCAGCCTCAGGGCTTCCCTGTGGCCCTGGGACTCTATGGAGATGGCTTCCTGCAGAGTCGCCAGTGCCGCCCGCCTGTCCCTGTTGGACGCCAACATGTCCTCCCTGTGTGACTGGCAGATGGAGTCGGTTGCCTGCTGTAGTCGCTCCATCAGCCTTTCGGGGGGGACAATGGAAGTGGCCACCCTATCCATGGCCTGAGCCATCATCTCTGATGATGCTGCCTGTTGGGTTGCCATACCGTAAATGGATTGCTCCCATGCGGTATTGCCAGGTGGCGTACGGCCACCACGTCGGCGGGCACCACACGTGTCTGGGGCAAGGCGAACTGCGCCTTGCTGTGCCGGCACTGCTTGAGGCTGCAGGACTGCATTCCCCCTCTGATCTGCTGGCCCAGGAACAGGATCAGATGTCACGGAGTGTGACCCTGCATCCGTAACCACCAAAGGCGTAGCTGCCAACACTGACATCCCCATTGAGGGTTCTGACCGTGGTGCAGGTGGGTGGGACAGAACAGAATCCCTCCCAGGAACACTCACCTGCGACGGCACGTAGGTCTCATCATCCGAATCAACACCTGAGTACAGATCGGGGGAGGTGCAGCCAGAGACACCCCTTGAGAGCACGACCTGCAGCAGTTGTGGGTTCTCACCCACCACCACACCACGTCCCTCACTGGTGGTCGGTCGGCCCTCAGACCCCTCCTGGGTCTGCACCATCCCCACAACCCCAGCAGTATCAGGTGCATCTTCCCCTGCAAAGACATAAAAGCAAACAAATGGAAACAGACATTAGCACTATGGCACACAATGAGGGCTGAGAAGCAACAGAACCAGTACTTGATTGACACATGTCCCACATGACTAAAACCCTCCCATGCATGCACCCTCACTGCGTATGAAGGGTAGGCAAATGGCACACACTGATGACACCAAGATGGAAGATGAACACATTTTCTGCATGCTGCCTGGCAGTGGCATCACACATTGGCCTGTGATTGCCAGGTGAAATACACATGCCATCACACAGATGGCATGTACCATTGCTATTGAGTGAAGATGGAGAGGAGGGCAGCACTTATTCATTCAGTCCAGTTCCCTCATGTAATAGCTTTTCTAATTCAAACAGGTCTGATTTTTCACCTGGAGCTGCCAGTCCAAAATGGTCCGATTGCACAGGGACATGTATAAACAAATGATATCCAGGTAACAAAGTCACTCCACTTTACCATAGCCATGTCAGACATGTGACTAGAGGACTGAGAAATGCCTAGTAAAAGTGGTGGAATGCAAACAATCTGCATGAATGAACAGAGAAAAATAAGCAACAATGTTGTGGCAAGGTGACACTTCAAGGGCAACTGGCGTGCTGTTGGGCTAGATGTCTACTGTTGGCAGATGGGATACTGCTATGGCCAAATGCTGCTGCGCAGAATGTATTGCATGAAGCACATGGGTGACCCAAACGACTCAGGCGCACACACCCTCACCTGGCACACAAACAGAAGCCCTCACACACACACCATGCACATGGATGACACACACATGCATGTGCACTCACCGGACAATGCCTCATAATCAGGCAGATCTCCCACGCCTTGGATCTCTTCCTCCGTGACGTAGGTCCCAGCGACTGACTCATGTGGAGTGAGTTCCATGTCTTCTACTGGAGACCCACCTCCAGTCACTAGAGTTGCGGCATGACTTGAGGCCAGCTTATTCTTTGCCCTGCGCTTTAGGTCATTCCAGCGCTTATAGCAATCATTGGCTGTGAGCCTCACGATTCCAAGGGCACTTAGGATGTCCGCAACGGTCTGCCAGTGTGCCTGGCGTTGTGCAGGTGTGGTCTTGGATCCTGCAACAATGACCATTTCGTTATCATGTGCGGACACATACTCGACAAGTGCATTCAGTTCGGCATCCGTGAAGCTGGGCTTCCTCGACGGGACGGACTGTGTAGCCGTGTCTGGGGCATCAGCCTGTGCCGGACGAGCACTCTTCCTCTTCCGCTTGGAAGGTGGTGGTGATCCTGAGTGTCCTACGCCGCTCTGGACACTAGGGGCAGGAGCCCTGGTGGACTCTGTATCAGGAGTGTGGGATTGCACACTCAGCATGGGAGTTGGTGCAGGCATTGGCTCAAGTGTAATGGTCTCAGGGGGAATGTCAGCAGGATGGACTAGGACCGACACTGTCCTGGCTGGGTGTGTGAGAGCTGGGGTGGATGGAGCCGCAGCTGCCCCTGCAGCCTCTCCACCCTGCCTACTTGGGGCAGCAGATGACCTTGCTGCCCCTGATCCACGTGGCCTGATGACATCAACGTGCACCAGCGCATGTGTCATAGGCCTGCTGACCTGGAAGTCAGCCATGGAGTCAGCCAGGTCTGGTGCCACAATGGGCTGGTCCAACAAGGGCTGAGCATGGATGGTGTCAGCCACATCACCCTCAACCAGGGGGGGGGGATTATGGGTGCCCTTGACTGGTCTTCCACACATGGGGGGACAGGGTCACCCTGCAAGTAACAACCACGTCCCCTACCGGATCCACCACGGCCATCACTTGTGGCTCGTCCACCTTTGCCACCCTTACGGATTCCTCGCCTCCCAACCGTGGCACTGATGTTAATGTGCGTATGGGAGTGGCTGTAAACTATTGTCCTGGGCAATTGGGGGTCAAAGGGGTTGGGTACCAGATGGTAATTGTACCCTAGTGCTCTAGCAAGGCTGAAGGTGACCACTGGGGAAAGATGACGGGTCACGCAACGCACAGGAAGCCCAAAAAAGGGAGATGACATGCACGCAACCCCTCCTAGACCACGTGTGTGGAAAAAAAAAACTGCACTACGCTGTGGCACCCAGTAACACAAGAATGAACGTATGCGTGTCACACGCAGCCTAGATTGACCTCTGAAGGGGTAGGCTACACACGGGGCAAGCACAGATGTTAGATACGTGCGTGACTCACCGTCTGCCAGGAAAAAGAGCGTGAAAAAGAAGCGCGTGTGCGCGTTGGCAACACCCCCGCCAAAAGAAGAATTGTACTCTGTCTGAGGAGACAGGACAACAGTAGAAGGGAACGCTGTTTAAGGGAACAGGCCCAGGAAAACCAGAAAAAGAGAAGAAAGAGAAAAATCTGTCAGAGGTAACAGGGAGTACGAACTTGAAACGCCATGAAGTAAATCGCGTGGGAAACGACAAGAAGTACGGATTTCACCCACTCGCTCTCCACGAAAAGCACGTACAAGGAATTGGTGTTCTACACGTACCTTTTATGCAGGCCCACACATCCAGCGTCACTTCCGCGTGTACGCGCTAGGGCCATTTCAACCAATTACACGCTTTGTCACTTCCGCGTGTACGCGCTAGGGCCATTTCCACAAATTACATGCTTTGTCACTTCTGCGTTTACGCGCTAGGGCCATTTCCACCAATTACACGCTTTGTCACTTCCGCGTGTACGCGCTTAGGCCATTTCCACCAATTACACGCTTTGACACTCGGACGTGTCTTTCATTTTTTTTACACGCAACATTTCAAACGTGTGCCATATTCAACGTGCACGTGACTTCAAAGACGCGCATACGCTGGTGGCCTTTGGGCCAATGAATGTACAGACGTGTGCTGACGCGCTTACGCGCTAAGGGCCTTTCCTCGAATTACACGCAGACGTGCTGGATTTTCACATGTAAAATCACTCCGTATCAAGCTGGCCACGCGTTCACACACGGAAGACCACGCTCCTGCCCAGAAGGCCAAATTACTGCCCCCCAGAGCCCTGAGCACGCTCCCACCTGCCATCTGCTGCTGCCTGACTGCCTGCTGCCCACGTGCCCTGCCATTTGCTGCCTGCACATCAGCCAGGGGTGCTGTTGCTGTGACCACCCCTGCTGAAAGAGAAGACTCCCGACTGCTTTTCCATCACCCCACAGCCCAGCCCCAGGACCCAGTTGCCCACCCACTCCTGCCTCTGAGGTTGCCATGTCGGGCACTGCAACATCTGGCACCAGTGGCAACCCCCGGCCAAGGAGGCAGAGGGGCACCAACTTCACTGCCACCGAAGTTGGTGTCCTGGTGGAGCATGTCCTGGGGCAGTATGATGCCCTCTTCGGAAGGTTGTGTGCCGACAAGGAAGGACGGACTCGGATCTGGATGGACATCGTGACTGCCATCAACGCGGAGGAGGTGGCAGTCCACGACTACGAACGTGTCAGGAAGCGCTGGGAGGACTTCAGGTCCAGGACCCTCAACAAGGCCCGGCGCCTCCTGAAGGCAGCGGATGCTAAGGGGCGCCGGGGCCACTTGTCGGAAGATCAGATGAGGGTCCTGGAACGCATATCCCCAGCGCTCCACCTCCAGGTCCTTGAGAGGCAGACCCGTCTGGGGTCGAGCGGTAAGTGTACATGCATACTGATTGTAAGCTGTGCGTGTGGTGTGCCAGGAGTGTGCAGGTTGAACATGTATTTTTATGTGGGCAAGTAGGGGGGGGGTGTACAGGGCCGTGAGGGTGAGACATGCGAGGGGTCTCATGTGTGACACATGGATGGTGCTTGTGTGTGTGGGCTTGCATGGCTCAGGATGTGGAGGAATGATTGTCAGGTGTGACATGGATGTCGATCGGAACACTGAGACAGTTGGCGGAGGCGTACACATGCATGCAAGTTTGGTGGCGTGTGTGCATGTGTAGTGTACTCCCTATGTTGCATGTGATGTGTTGATGACCTTTGGCTGCTCATGCTGTTGTATGTGAATGGATGGTGCTGGCTGTTGCAATATGGCTGTGGTATGGCTCATGTGTGCAAGTTGAAATGACATGTGTGTTGGGGATTGTGATGCCATGTCTGAGGTTTACCAATGCCACTCATGTATGACTGTCATGTGTGTATGAGTCCATTGGACAGTGCCCTGATGCCTGTGTTTTCTTTCTCCCTGTCTGCAGTGTCAACTGATGAAGAGGGCGGAGAAGGTGCTGTGGAGCACAGCGGCAGGGGTCGCACCACCAGCTGGAGACGCAAGGCCCGGATCCCCTCCCAGGTTCTGATCTCGTCGGGGAGTGAGGAGTCCGGTGCCGTGTCCCAGGCCGCAGCTGCCGAGGGGAGGTCCAAGAGGCGGAGGTTGGAGTTGGACTCCTCGGCAGCAGAAGGGGCAGCTGGGACCCCACAGGGCCCAACGGAGGAAGATGGCACGGAGTCATCCAGGTTGGTGGGGGGTTTGGAGGAGGAGGAGGCCGTGCAAGCGACAGAGGCAGGGTCTGGAGGTGGGGATTCCACTGGTGCTCGTGGTGCAGTGCAGGATCTGGGACAGGAGGCAGCACAGGCCGCCGCTGAGGTGCCTGTGTGCAATCCTGTCCCTGCTCCTGTCACTGAATCATCTTGCACCAGCGGGGATGCCTACCTCCAGACCCGTTCTCAGGGAGGGGATTGGCTTACAACACCTGGCCTTCCTCTCCCTGCGGATGTGGCTATCCTGCACCAGGTTGAGCCTGTCCAGGGTGGGGTGGCGTTGAGTCAACGGGCCATGCGAGCTGACCTGCAGTCTTTTCATGATGAGTCTGCATGTCTTCTCGCATGGCTCGTTGACTGCGTTGACCCACTGGGACAGTTCACCAGGACTGGATTCCTCCGTTTCCTGGACCTTGTTCCGACCCCCTCCTCCACGGAACCCCCTATGCCCCAGTCGTCCTCCATGCCATCTTCCCACCCATGTGTTACCTGGGTGCCCTGTGGAGCTGCCTCCGACCGTGCGGCCAGGCTGGTGGACAACAGATCCCTGCCACAGTCGGGAGTCGGACGTCCAGCAGGGGTGGCCACATCAACGACTGCACCCCAGCTGGAGGAGGATGTGCAGGCACCATCGGACAGGGCACATGGACAGCAGCAGCTGCAGCAGCAGGAGGCTGTAAGTGGGAGCCACGATAGCTCGGGGCCTTCAACATCGGAGGGGCAGGCATCGGCCAGAGGGCAGGAGGACTCTGGACGGGAAGTGTCTTCCGTGTGGCAGCGGTTGGGCCACGCCATAGATGCGGAGCGGCGGCGGGCGGAAGAGGCGCGGCTCACGATGGTCAGGGCGGAGAACTCCATGCGGAGGGCCCTGAGGCGGGCCGAGTGCCTCGAGGCGATTCGCAGGGAGTTGGAGGTGAACATGTCGGCGTCCCTGCGGACCCTCGGGGCCATGGAACAAGACCGCCTCCGGGACATAGACGAGGAGTTCGATGATGCCCTGGCCCGGAACACCACTAAGTGAGCGGCTGGACTGGCCCGCCGCCATTGTATATAGTTATTTAGTGATAGGTTTCCTTTATAGTTTATTTTTATTTGGAGTCGACGGACACTGCTCCACCTTTTGTATATAGTCCCATTTTAGATAGGTTTTTTGGTAGGTTTCATTTCTTCTGTTGATATGATGGACCCTGAATACTTTGTACATAGTTGGACCTTGGATTTTGAAATTTTTTTTACTATGAATATTTTTTCCCATGGAGCAATGGTTTTCTATTTCTTTTTTCCCTTCATTTCCTTTTTATGGAGTTGAACTTTGGAAGACATTTTTTTGGATTATCATTTATTGATTTTAATTTGAAAAGGGACAGCCAGCTTAATTTTGTTTTTTTTCACTTGTGTATTTTGTTTAATTTTGTTTGCCATTACTGTTGTTATTAATACATTATTTGGATTTTTTAATTCTTCGATGTGTGGTTTCATCTCATTGTTTTCATGCATGTCATGATATGGGTTTTCAGGTTCACTTGCAACCATTGTGTGTGTGTGTGACACATGTGTTCATTTACATTGTTTCCATTGGAGTAGTATCATGGCCGCATGTAATACTTGGTTGTCTCTTTGGGCTGTGGTGGCTGGCCATGAGGCCCATGCTTGAGGATTGTCAGGGCCTGTGGGCAGGGGGACATGAGTGGGGGCCTGGTGGAGGCTGCCCATGGTGGCTGGGGGGTGGGGGTGATAGGGGACATGAGTGGGGGCCTGGTGGGGGCTGCCCATGGTGGCTCGGGGGTGGGGGTGATAGGGGACATGAGTCGGGGCCTGGTGGGGGCTGCCCATGGTGGCTGGGGGGGGTGGGTGGGAGACATGAGTGGGGGCCTGTTGGGGGCTGCCCATGGTGGCTGGTGGGTGGGGGTGGTGGGAGACATGAGTGGGGGCCTGGTGGGGGCTGCCCATGGTGGCTGGGGGGTGGGGGTGATAGGGGACATGAGTGGGGGCCTGGTGGGGGCTGCCCATGGTGGCTGGGGGGGGTGGGTGGGAGACATGAGTGGGGGCCTGTTGGGGGCTGCCCATGGTGGCTGGTGGGTGGGGGTGGTGGGAGACATGAGTGGGGGCCTGGTGGGGGCTGCCCATGGTGGCTGGGGGGTGGGGGTGATAGGGGACATGAGTGGGGGCCTGGTGGGGGCTGCCCATGGTGGCTGGTGGGTGGGGGTGGTGGGAGACATGAGTGGGGCCCTGGTGGAGGCTGCCCATGGTGGCTGGGGGGTGGGGGTGGGTGGGAGACATGAGTGGGGGCCTGGTGGAGGCTGCCCATGGGGGGTGGGGGTGGGTGGGAGACATGAGTGGGGGCCTGGTGGAGGCTGCCCATGGTGGCTGGGGGGTGGGGGTGGTGGGAGACATGAGTGGGGGCCTGGTGGAGGCTGCCCATGCACTGCTGGGGGGTGGGGGTGATAGGGGACATGAGTGGGGGCCTGGTGGGGGCTGCCCATGGTGGCTGGGGGGTGGGGGTGATAGGGGAAATGAGTGGGGGCCTGCCCATGGTGGCTGGGGGATGGGGGTGGTGGTTACATGAGTGGGGGCCTGGTGGAGGCTGCCCCTGCACTGCTGGGGGGTGGGGGTGATAGGGGACATGAGTGGGGGCCTGGTGGAGGCTGGCCATGGTGGCTGGGGGGTGCGGGTGGTGGGAGACATGAGTGGGGGCCTGGTGGAGGCTGCCCCTGCACTGCTGGGGGGTGGGGGTGATAGGGGACATGGGTGGGAGCCTGGTGGGGGCTGCCCATGGTGGCTGGGGGGGTGGTGGGAGACATGAGTGGGGGCCTGGTGGAGGCTGCCCCTGCACTGCTGGGGGGTGGGGGTGATAGGGGACTTGAGTGGGGGCCTGGTGGGGGCTGCCCATGGTGGCTGGGGGGTGGGGGTGGTGGGAGACATGGGTGGGGGCCTGGTAGAGGGTGCCCCACACTGCTGGGGGGGTGGGGGTGGTGGGAGACATGGGTGGGGGCCTGGTGGAGGCTGCCCATGGTGGCTGGGGGGTGGGGGTGGTGGGAGACATGAGTGGGGGCCTGGTGGAGGCTGCCCCTGCACTGCTGGGGGGTGGGGGTGATAGGGGACATGAGTGGGGGCCTGGTGGGGGCTGCCCATGGTGGCTGGGGGGTGGGGGTGGTGGGAGACATGGGTGGCGGCCTGGTGGGGGCTGCCCATGGTGGCTGGTGGGTGGGGGTGGTGGGGGACATGAGTGGGGGCTTGGTGGAGGCTGCCCCTGCACTGCTGGGGGGTGGGAGTGATAGGGGACATGAGTGGGGGCCTGGTGGAGGCTGCCCATGGTGGCTGGGGCGTGGGGGTGGTGGGAGACATGAGTGGGGGCCTGGTGTGGGCTGCCCATGGTGGCTGGGGGGTGGGGGTAATAGGGGACATGAGTGGGGGCCTGGTGGGGGCTGCCCATGGTGGCTGGGGGGTGGGGGTGGTGGGAGACATGAGTGGGGGCCTGGTGTGGGCTGCCCATGGTGGCTGGGGGGTGGGGGTGATAGGGGACATGAGTGGGGGCCTGGTGGGGGCTGCCCATGGTGGCTGGGGGGTGGGGGTGGTGGGAGACATGAGTGGGGGCCTGGTGGAGGCTGCCCCTGCACTGCTGGGGGGTGGGGGTGATAGGGGACATGGGTGGGAGCCTGGTGGGGGCTGCCCATGGTGGCTGGGGGGGTGGGTGGGAGACATGAGTGGGGGCCTGGTGGGTCTGCCCATGGTGGCTGGGGGGTGGGGGTGGTGGGAGACATGAGTGGGGGCCTGGTGGAGGCTGCCCCTGCACTGCTGGGGGGTGGGGGTGATAGGGGACATGAGTGGGGGCCTGGTGGGGTCTGCCCATGGTGGCTGGGGGGTGGGGGTGGGTGGGAGACATGAGTGGGGGCCTGGTGGAGGCTGCCCCTGCACTGCTGGGGTGTGGGGGTGATAGGGGACATGAGTGGGGGCCTGGTGGGGGCTGCCCATGGTGGCTGGGGGGTGGGGGTGGGTGGGAGACATGAGTGGGGGCCTGGTGGGGGCTGCCCATGGTGGCTGGGGGGTGGCGGTGGTGGTCGACATGGGTGGGGGCCTGGTGGAGGGTGCCCCACACTGCCGGGGGTGGGGGTGGTGGGAGACATGAGTGGGGGCCTGGTGGAGGCTGCCCAGGGTGGCTGGGGGGTGGGGGTGGTGGGAGACATGAGTGGGGGCCTGGTGGAGGCTGCCCCTGCACTGCTGGGGGGTGGGGGTGATAGGGGACATGAATAGTGGCCTTGTGGGGCCTGCCCATGGTGGCTGGGGGGTGGGTGGGAGACATGAGTGGTGGCCTGGTGGAGGCTGCCCCTGCACTGCTGGGGGGTGGGGGTGATAGGGGACATGAGTGGGGGCCTGGTGGGGGCTGCCCATGGTGGCTGGGGGGTGGGGGTGGGTGGGAGACATGAGTGGGGGCTTGGTGGGGGCTGCCCATGGTGGCTGGGGGATGGGGGTGGTGGGAGACATGGGTGGGGGCCTGGTGGAGGGTGCCCACACTGCTGAGGGGGTGGGGGCGGTGGGAGACATGAGTGGGGGCCTGGTGGAGGCTGCCCATGGTGGCTGGGGGGTGGGGGTGGGTGGGAGACATGAGTGGGGGCCTGGTGGGGGCTGCCCATGGTGGCTGGGGGGTGGGGGTGATAGAGGACATGAGTGGGGGCCTGGTGGAGGCTGCCCATGGTGGCTGGGGGGTGGGGGTGGTTGGAGACATGAGTGGGGGCCTGGTGGAGGCTGCCCCTGCACTGCTGGGGGGTGGGGGTGATAGGGGACATGGGTGGGAGCCTGGTGGGGGCTGCCCATGGTGGCTGAGGGCGGTGGGTGGGAGTCATGAGTTGGGGCCTGGTGGGGTCTGCCCATGGTGGCTGGAGGGTGGGGGTGATTTGGGAGACATGAGTGGGGGCCTGGTGGAGGCTGCCCATGGTGGCTGGGGGGGTGGGTGGGAGACATGAGTGGGGGCCTGTTAGGGGGCTGCCCATGGTGGCTCTTGGGTGGGGGTGGTGGGAGACATGAGTGGGGGCCTGGTGGGGGCTGCCCATGGTGGCTGGGGGGTGGGGGTGATAGGGAACATGAGTGGGGGCCTGGTGGGGGCTGCCCATGGTGGCTGTGGGGTGGGGGTGGGTGGGAGACATGAGTGGGGGCCTGGTGGGGGCTGCCCATGGTGGCTGGGGGGTGGGGGTGGTGGGAGACATGGGTGGGGGCCTGGTGGAGGGTGCCCCATACTGCTGGGGGGTGGGGGTGGTGGGAGACATGAGTGGGGGCCTGGTGGAGGCTGCCCCTGCACTGCTGGGGGGTGGGGGTGATAGGGGACATGAGTGGGGGCCTGGTGGGGGCTGCCCATGGTGGCTGGGGGGTGGGGGTGGGTGGGAGACATGAGTGGGGGCTTGGTGGGGGCTGCCCATGGTGGCTGGGGGATGGGGGTGGTGGGAGACATGGGTGGGGGCCTGGTGGAGGGTGCCCACACTGCTGAGGGGGTGGGGGCGGTGGGAGACATGAGTGGGGGCCTGGTGGAGGCTGCCCATGGTGGCTGGGGGGTGGGGGTGGGTGGGAGACATGAGTGGGGGCCTGGTGGGGGCTGCCCATGGTGGCTGGGGGGTGGGGGTGATAGAGGACATGAGTGGGGGCCTGGTGGAGGCTGCCCATGGTGGCTGGGGGGTGGGGGTGGTTGGAGACATGAGTGGGGGCCTGGTGGAGGCTGCCCCTGCACTGCTGGGGGGTGGGGGTGATAGGGGACATGGGTGGGAGCCTGGTGGGGGCTGCCCATGGTGGCTGAGGGCGGTGGGTGGGAGTCATGAGTTGGGGCCTGGTGGGGTCTGCCCATGGTGGCTGGAGGGTGGGGGTGATTTGGGAGACATGAGTGGGGGCCTGGTGGAGGCTGCCCATGGTGGCTGGGGGGGTGGGTGGGAGACATGAGTGGGGGCCTGTTAGGGGGCTGCCCATGGTGGCTCTTGGGTGGGGGTGGTGGGAGACATGAGTGGGGGCCTGGTGGGGGCTGCCCATGGTGGCTGGGGGGTGGGGGTGATAGGGAACATGAGTGGGGGCCTGGTGGGGGCTGCCCATGGTGGCTGTGGGGTGGGGGTGGGTGGGAGACATGAGTGGGGGCCTGGTGGGGGCTGCCCATGGTGGCTGGGGGGTGGGGGTGGTGGGAGACATGGGTGGGGGCCTGGTGGAGGGTGCCCCATACTGCTGGGGGGTGGGGGTGGTGGGAGACATGAGTGGGGGCCTGGTGGAGGCTGCCCATGGTGGCTGGGGGGTCGGGGTGGTGGGAGACATGAGTGGGGGCTTGGTGGGGGCTGCCCATGGTGGCTGGGGGATGGGGGTGGTGGGAGGCATGGGTGGGGGCCTGGTGGAGGCTGCCCCTGCACTGCTGGGGTGTGGGGGTGATAGGGGACATGAGTGGGGGCCTGGTGGGGGCTGCCCATGGTGGCTGGGGGGTGGGGGTGGGTGGGAAACATGAGTGGGGGCCTGGTGGGGGCTGCCCATGGTGGCTGGGGGGTGGGGGTGGTGGGAGACATGGGTGGGGGCCTGGTGGAGGGTGCCCCACACTGCTGGGGGGGTGGGGGTGGTGGGAGACATGAGTGGGGGCCTGGTGGAGGTTGCCCATAGTGGCTGGGGTGTGGGGGTGGGTGGTCGACATGAGTGGGGGCCTGGTGGAGGCTGCCCATGGTGGCTGGGGGGTGGGGGTGATAGGGGACATGAGTGGGGGCCTGGTGGAGGCTGCCCATGGTGGCTGGGGGGTGGGGGTGGTGGGAGACATGAGTGGGGGCCTGGTGGAGGCTGCCCCTGCACTGCTGGGGGGTGGGGGTGATAGGGGACATGGGTGGGAGCCTGGTGGGGGCTGCCCATGGGGGCTGGGGGGGGTGGGTGGGAGACATGAGTGGGGGCCTGGTGGGGGCGGCCCATGGTGGTTGGGGGGTGGGGGTGATAGGGGACATGAGTGGGGGCCTGGTGGGGGCTGCCCATGGTGGCTGTGGGGGGTGGGTGGGAGACATGAGTGGGGGCCTGTTGGGGGCTGCCCATGGTGGCTGGTGGGTGGGGGTGGTGGGAGACATGAGTGGGGGCCTGGTGGGGGCTGCCCATGGTGGCTGGGGGGTGGGGGTGATAGGGGACATGAGTGGGGTCCTGGTGGGGGCTGCCCATGGTGGCTGGGGGGTGGGGGTGGGTTGGAGACATGAGTGGGGGCCTGGTGGGGGCTGCCCATGGTGGCTGGGGGGTGGGGGTGGTGGGAGACATGGGTGGGGGCCTGGTGGAGGGTGCCCCACACTGCTGGGGGGGTGGGGTGGTGGGAGACATGAGTGGGGGCCTGGTGGAGGCTGCCCATGGTGGCTGGAGGGTGGGGGTGATAGGGGACATGAGTGGGAGCCTGGTGGGGGCTGCCCATGGTGGCTGGGGGGTGGGGGTGATAGGGGACATGAGTGGGGGCCTGGTGGAGGCTGCCCATGGTGGCTGGCGGGGGGTGGGGGGTGGGAGACATGAGCAGGTGTGCAGGGTAGTCCCCTGTTTTGTGGCTGCCTGCAGGGGCCGTGGAGGGTGTACAGGGAACACCTGTGAGGACCCACCCAGCCTAATCGTGTGTGATTATTCCCGCGCACCCCTGTAATACACGTACCCAGCCAAATCGCGTGTGATAATTCCCGCGCACCCCTGTAATACACGTACCCAGCCAAATCGCGTGTGATTATTCCCGCGCACCCCTGTAACACGTACCCTGTCTAATCGCGTGTAAAACTTCACACGTACCCCTGTCATACACGTAACCCAGCCAAATCGCGTGTGAAAATTCCTGCGTACCCCTGTAATACACGTACCCTGGCTAATTGCGTGTTTAACTTCACGCGTACCCCTGTCATACACGTACCCTGGCTAATCGCATGTAAAACTTCCCGCGTACCCCTGATATGTACGTTACCCGATTTGCGTTCCTTGTTTGGCAGCCCTGTAAACTGGTCCAGGGTTAGCGCAGCCCTTTGCGATGATTTAGCGATTTTGATGGCTTTTCCTTGCGTGAGGGCGTTCTTGGGGGCGTTACTGGCGCTGCTGCAGGGTCGCTGCGATACTCTGCGCCACGGCTGGTTTGGGAGCCTAAAATCCATGAATACGCTGTGCGTGGAAATCGGTTTTGGCGCACGCTCCTGGCGCAGACAATCGCACGCGGACACTCTGCGCCAGCCGCTTGCGACACATTTCTGCGAAATTCTATGAATTACCCTGCATGTTTCTGTATAAGTGCATTATGAATACCCAATAAATTAAATAAAATACAAAGCAGGATGTAAATCATCTGTCAAGATAACGCCGAATGCAAATCAGCTGGCACGATAATTCCTACAATAAATGTCCACTTCTACAGACACATTCTTAAATAAATTACCAGAAATAGTCTCACAAAGAGTGCAATAACATCCCATTATAAGAGAGGACCATTTTTAGTATGTATCTGCTTGAGAGGAGCCAAAATAAGAGGAAGGGACCCAGGCAGGGTTTGGCATGTGGCAGAGGAGTGCACTCTGATTGGACAGGAGCAGAGCACTCAGGACTACCAGAAAGAAAGGAACTATGGGAAATAGTAGTTGATCTTTTTTTGTTTTCTCGTTTTTTCTACAGTTGATTGCTGATGTTTAAAAAATAAAAGTTGAAAGTTTACAAGTTTTGAAGGGCTGCTGAGAGTAGCCAATAAAAGAAGAGAAGCCTACTGCTCACCTCTGGTCTTGACATAAAATGACGAATGGCTTCATTTGAGTCAAGTATATAATTGACTCAATGTCTGGGCATTTATAGATGTTAATGTCACTGCGGTAGGCCCAACCACATTAGCTCCAGGCCCTATTTGTTAGACAATCCCTATAATTCCAGATTTCTATATCTTTCCTAAAATCTACAAAAATGTCAAAAAAAACACCAGGGAGATCAATAGTTTCAGAATGTGGATCTGTACTGGAACCATAATTAATATACATTGACTTTTTCTTGAAAGCATTTGCTGAAGAGTTGCCACCCTTTCCAAGAAATACAACAGACATGATAAATCTTATGTACGGTCAAGAGATAATAGCATACTAGTTTCTCTGGATGTGGATGTGTGATATACTAATATTACTCAGGAAGAGGGTGTGTGAGTTTGATAAAAGCATATCCTGACACACATTTACCTCCTCATCAAGTATCCATGATATTTATAGTAGAATGTGCATGCACTGCTCTGACAGAGAACTTATTTGTATTTTAAGACCAGCACTTCAAGCACATCTACAGCACACACATAGGCCGAACATGTGTCCCTGATCTTGTGAATGAATTTATATATGGCTGACTTTTAATGCTTTGAATCCTTATCAGTCACTGATTAAACATTGTTGTAGATGTAGTTATGATATCCTTATGACCTTGCATGGTGATGAGGTGAGCTTGACTACATTTTTTCAATGGATACATGGTAATTAATGGCGATGATCATCTCAGGGTCACCATGACAAGCGGCAAGAGTAGGCTGGTGTTGTTGGGCGTATACACTGTGTCAGACCAGCATTGACTGCTCACAGAACTATTTAGGAAACCGGCTGATAGAAACACACTAGTTCATTTTACAAGTTTCCATCTCTGAGTTTAAAATCTCATTTCCTGTATGGGTAATTCCTCAGGGTCAAAGAAACTTGTACATACAGAAAAGATTTTGAAAAGCATGCACACCTACAGATGACTAACTCTGTGAGGGGGTCTACGTAAACTAGAATGACAGACCAAGAATTTGACAGAGTCTTTAATGAATTGCTAAACCGTATAGCACCGGTGACCTCGAAGATTGTCAGGGAGAAGCCCAATGACCAAAAATGGTACCCTGGGGTATTGTTGGATCGAAAAAAGGAAAAGAGAACAGTAGAAAGAGTCTAGCTGAAGGACCAATCATTGGCCAACTGGGAAAAATGGAAACATTGGAAAAGCTGTATTGAACTGAGATTTTGCTTGCAAACGAAACCTACTTCAATAACCAAATTGCTCATGCTGAGCTTGACTCCAAGAACCTTTTTCAGATCCTTCGGAACCTTAAAAACATAAGGTGATGATGGATCAGTTCACCGCCTCCAATTTGGATTGCAAACCAATCCAAAAGGCGTTTGCCCAGAAAATAGCTGGAACACAATCTCGCATTATGGACAATCTAAGTAGAGTGGAGCACAAAGCCCCTGATCAAACCTATAAACTGCTGGGTCAACGGGATTAATTCGTCTTTAGCTTTAATTGTAACTCGGATGAAACTTTGGCTAATATCATGAAAAAAATGAGACCCACTACCTGTGTAGGGGAAGTTCTCCCTTCTAAAACCATTCTTACCAACAAGAAACTATTCCTCACCTTTCTTGTATGCCTCACCAATACAAGCTTTAGGGAAATCTGCATCCCCAAGGGAAAGAAAAACAGGTTTGGATCAAAAGGTCTACTCCAGCTTCAAACTTATCTCCACTGCCCCTTTCCTGCTACAAATTTTGGATAAGGTAGCTACTTCCCAATTTCAGGACTATCTAGAAGTACCTGGAGCCTTACACCTGAGACAGTTGGGTTTCAAAGCCTGCGATGGTTCATTAAAAACCTGGACCTCTATCATCTGAACCATGTTTTGCCTTTAAGTGAAGTGGGAGCTTGAATAAACAGGTGCATATGCATACCATTTCCAAAAAGCGTCTCACTATTACAGAAAACTGGGCCATACAAACTTGCATTGGCCATTTTAGATATGGTAACAGGGTTGCCAGCCTTCTCACTGAAAACATTTGAAACATTTGAACATAATGGTTTCAGATGGAAATTCCTAACATACCACGACTGTTCATTATAAAAATAGTTTATGTGATAAAATATCCTTTCGACCTTTATTATTTTGGTCAAGCATGCAGCAAAGTACCATGGACACATAATAATGTTGCAGATGAGTCACTTGAAGACCACTTTATAGAATATGAACACACTGATAATGAGATTTTTGTTTTGTGATCTAACTGATCATTTTTTATCAAGAGGTGACAATACAGATATAGCCAATAACATGTTGGAGCAGAGGTGGATACAACAAATAAAGTCCATTAGGGTCTGAATGTCTACATAGAGGGCCAAACTAATCACAGTATGATGGCAACTGTTGTGCATTACTGTTATGGATTATTAGCCTCTGTTGTGGGGATCAGGGTGTCTCCAAGCCAATAAGGCAGCTCAGAATGTTGGATGTGCCTATTTATTTATTTAATTTATTTATTTCGAAAGCGCTAATGACATGAGGCCCTGAGGCATAGCAGCACTGCAACAAGACAAACAACAGCATACAAAAAAGAATTATCAGGAAATGATAAGGACCAGGGCGAAACAGGATCACAGAGGGATTACTCAAAAATGTCAGTTTTCAACTTTCGTTTGAAGATGGGAAGGCTAGGGCAGAGCCGGAGGGTAAGGGGAATGACATTCCACAAATGTGGAGTAGAAAATGGGAAACAGCCACTCTGTACCAGCACCAATTTGGCCTTTGGCATCCAAAGTAGCCCTGAGTTGTTTGACCTCAGGCAAACGTCTGTCCAGGAGCCATTTCAACTGATCTGCCAGGTAGGTTGGGCTCCAGCCAAAGAGGCAGGAGTGTGCAATATAGAGGGTACGATACTGGATTCTCTTGGTGATGGGCAGCCAATGCAGAGATCTTCAAGCCGATGACACATGTTCCGTTCTGCGTAGTCCCATTACCGCCCTTACTGCATTATTCAGCACTACTTGCAGACGATTGAGTTCACCTTTGCCCACTCTGAGAAAACTGCTAGACAGTAATTAAGTCGGCTATCAATGATGGCCCCGGCTACCGTGGCACAGCTTGAGATGTCCAGGTAGGGCCTGATTTGTGTCAGGGGTTTGATGTAATAGGAGGCATTGGACACCAGGCAGCCAATGTGGTGTTTCATAGAAAGCCCTTGGTTGATCGTAACACCTGAAGTTTTTACTTTTTTCAGGGAAGGGAGGATACAGTCTGCTATTGCCCATATGCATAGGCCTGATCTAAGGGGCGGAGTTTAGGGCCAGTGCCCAGAATCATAATCTCGGTTTTGGAGTTGTTCAAGGCTTAACCGTTTATCGCCATCCAGCGATGAATTAGGTTGTAAGTAGCATTGATGACTGTAGTGTCTTTCGTGTAGTCGCCAAAAAGTGGAAACAGACACTGGGTATCATCAGCGTAGTTGGCGTAGCAGGTGCCATCTGCGTCCAAGAGGTCAAATAGAGTAAGCATAAATAAGTTAAACAAGTTAGGGGAGAGGCAGGATCCCTGCGGCACACCACATTGTAGGATAGAGATGTGCCATCTCCATGGAAGACCATGGCAGAAAGTTCTCATAAAAATGAGACAACCCACTTTACTGCTTCCTTAGAGATGGTTGCCTGTTCAAGCAGCCTGCTGGCAAGAATGGAATGATCAACCAGGTCAAATGCAGCTGTCAAATCCAACAGCATCAGTAGTGAAGCCTTGCCCTTATCCATAGTGTGTAGGATGTTGGTTTTCAGGCACAGCGAGGTGGACCTAGTGCTGTGTACACTCCGAACACCTGATTGTTTATAGCCTAGTATTTAGTGTTCGGTTAGAAAGGGCTGAATCTGTTGGAGAGCTACTTTATCCAACACTTTCAGAAAAGGGGGAATTAGTGATAGGGCGGGAGTTATTCGCCACAAGAGATCTAGAGATGGCTTCTAACGGGGAGGAGGGATCCATGCCGGCTTCACATCAGTAGGCACTATCATACCCTTAAAGGAGGAATTCACACATTTTGTGATTAGAGGGACCAGTAGTTGGGCACAGGCTTTAACAGTTTTAGCAGGACATGGGTTCAAATCTCCAACCAGAACCACTTGAGAATTGGGTTTCAGTGTGCCAGAGATGAATTTGCTTAGGTTCATGGTAAAGTCTGGCATGGGGAGTGGGGACGATACAGAATGCAAAACCTGAGTGTGGTATTGGAACAATTCGGCAAATCCACAATGTTTACCTGTGTTACAGAAAGATTATTCCTAAAGATAAGTGCCACTCCAGTCCTGCATTCCCTGAGGATAAGTTTCCACCCTGTCTGCATTCCCTGAGGATAGTGTAAACAACTGGTACGGCTAGAAGCAGCGATGGACCGGCTGCAGCATGTAGCCAGGTCTCAGTCAGGGTGCATGGGTCAAAGTTTTCATCCACTATATAATCTGCAACCTCTGCTGCATGCCTAATAGGCAGTCTGGTACTAAGTAAGAGGCATGATAGTGAGGTTGAGCGTCTGTTTGAGGCAGGAGGCATTTGGCACCCCATATCCTGGCTGTTAGCTGTTTGGATGGGCGTGGACGCGCTTTCTCAAGAGATATCAGACATTTTGCAGACCGGTAAAATCTTTACTAAGGTGTGGAAAAAAAACACTGTTATCAGGTCTCTAAGCCACTTATCCCCATTCTATTCCTGCTAGCGCTAGTAGTGATGGCAGAGGAAGCTAAAAAAACCCTGATGTAAAAGAGGAGGACAGCCGCCTTATAGCAGGACTCACCTGGCCTAGGAGGGGGGAGTACCTGCATGTCCGAGCTCGGATGAGAACTGCCCTCAGCAGACGCGCCAGCGCTAACACGCCAGTGCTGACGTGCCATTGGGAAGCTACAGTAGCCGCTAGGCCATGAGGGAATTGTGGTTTACCAAAACGACGCTTCGTTCCTCATGAGGACTGATCTAACAACGAGCAATCACACGGCAAGCCCAGCTACAGTACAATTGCAGTGAAGTCACGAATACAAGACAAATTCCTACTTGATTTTTAAATAAGGAATTAGATAAGGATTTCAATTTTTACAAAAGCTAGAATAAGTCACACCGTTCACGCTTTCAATCAATAATTAGAACAGCGTCCTTCATTATATTGCCAGCGTCATGAGACTCCTCAGAAGCATGAGACCTCCATCTTCCCTGCCAGGCACCAGGCACGTCTTCCCAAGTCCCCTGAACCCCACAAGCCCTGCCAAAGCCACTCCAACCCAAACCCGGGTCCACTTACCTGCAACTGCCTTGTTCCTCGCCAGCCACAGGAGCATTCGGTGTTCCACGCTTACCCCCTGTGGCCATGGAAAACATAGAAAGGGCAAAGGAACCATCTGTAATTTCCTTCTGCCTATGATAATGACAGCCATTTTGATTCATTGTTTTTTTTATTGTAGAAACCTCAACCACACCGTTTCTCCACTTAAGAGAACACACTATTAGCACCACAGAAACATGTTGGTGTTGTAATAACAATATATTCCTCCGTGGGAGTGTATGACCGGTAAGGCCTGCCTTTAATACACTTTTTTAATGTGACTGCATTTCAGTATCATTGGTATCAGGAACCAAGCATAAAGGGGGGGGGATGCGTCAGGTGCGCAGGTGTAGTGTGCAGCAGGTAACGCGTATACACTTTGAAGGAGCTCCTTAAAAAAGAAAGGGTATCTATTATACTAATGACCTTTTCTCACTATGCAGACACACATTAGTACTCCTACCCTAACTAGGCCCCTAACTAGGCTAAACACAACCAGCATCAACCCCCATGCTCCTAAATCCAATGCAGTCCTGCTCGAAGCTTCTTCGACACTTAAACACTTAGGCCCTTGCTCACAGAGCGTTTTATTGTTCTACATTACAGAATACCGGTTCACTGATGAAATATTTGTTTTATGTAATGACTTTATTCCATCTAAGTATGGCACCTAGATTTGCAATATTGAGTCTGAACAAGCAGTGCCTTCTCTTGTCAATTACCTTTTAAAGAATCATACATGATGCAGTCATACCCATCTCATACTCACCTCTGCTGAACCCACATGTACACATGTGGACATCCAAGAAAATAGCATTAGAACAGGATGTCTTCTTTAGGACAATGGACTTTATTCAGGTTGCTGGGACCTAGACACCTCTTAAACAATCCAGCCACCTTTGCATCTCCTCAGGGGCATAGACAGGGTAGGGTCTGAGCGGGCAAGGCCCACCTAAAATCTGTAAATACCCACTCAGCAGCGCTGTGTGGGCCATTGCAGATGTTAATGTTACTGCGGTGGGCCCAACTACTTTAGCTTCCAGCCCCACTTGTTAGACAATCCTGGCAATGCATCTGCATCTCCTCCAGTTCGGCTAGTTCACCAAGTGACCAGTGCTAGAAAAATCAGAAACTTGGGAATTATATGGGAAGCAGACCTAAGCCTTAATGCGAAAGTTGGATCCATAGATAAAACCTCCAATTTCACTTTATGTCAATTGACCTGGACCCTCTCAGTCATTCCTAAACTTCTGCACCAGCCTGCTCTTGGTGCTCATGTAAGTTCTAAGTAAAACTATACAAATGCCTTCGATGTTGGACAGTCCATTGGCCTTTTCATCCGCCTCGAGGCTGTTCGAAATGATGCAGTCTGTCTACTTTTTGGTCTGAAGAGATTTCAATCAGCTTCCTCCTGTAGCAAGGAATTGCAATGGCTCCCAATTGAGAAACACACTGTATTTAAGATGCAATGCATATTGCTTAAATGTCTTAATTGTTTAGCCCTAAACTGCTTGTCCAAGAAACCTATCCACAATGCTGCTCCTCATTCATTATGGTCACGGCAACATCATCTCCATGTTCGCGCATGTTTTTAAATGTTCAAACAGAAGAGGAAGAGGTTTTTCTGTGCAGGGTCATTGGCTCTGGAACAACCGTCCTACTCAAATGTGTCTCTTGACTACTCTATCCAGTTATAGGCAGGAACTTTAGACACATCTGTTTGCTTAAGACCTCAATTTCTGTCTAGTGCCCAGAGGCAAGTTTGCTTGGTTGGCCACAGCAGCGCTATATGAATAATGCAAGCCAATCCGATGCAATCTATTCCGGATGTGTTTGAGTTAGGTCTGAAAAGTGCAAGTATTGACCCCAATGGAAGGATTTAGCAAATGATGGCTTTCGTGGCAACTTTGACTGTGAGCTCAAGTCATAGTACTGAATTCAAAAGTACCCCAAGGTTGCAGACTGTTGCTGTTGTTGATTCTTAGGAGATTGCGAGGGGCAAAAAAAGTGTAGTTGTTAGTGTAGGACAATGATATATGAGGAGGATCTGTTTTTATGCACACAAACATTAGACAAGCAAGCCAACATCTCTGACCTAGTCCACTCTGCAAACTAACATGCACAAAAAATTAAGAATGTACCCACTGGGCACCCAGTGCACGGAACACCCTGCCTCTTCACATTCGGACTGCACCCTACATCAGCATTTTCTGACAGAGCCCCAAAACATATCTGTTTCCCACCACATAACCCCACGCCCCCATCTCCCCTGCTACCACTTGTCAATCCCAGCCTGGTAACATTTTGTAACTTCTGTTCGACCTCCCACCTTTTCAACCTTGGACCCTTGTAAGGTGCTCTGAGACCCTCGAGGTAGGGCCAGTGCTAAACAAAAATTGTAATAACTAAATTAAACAATTAAAATAAATAACAATCTTTAATTTTGAAACATTCATCTTACGTCTAGATAATGTCCATTCGGGAACATCCAATGCGTTTATATTTATAAAAGACAATTAAAATGATCGCACAACACGTTTCCCCAAATTTGACCAGCATTGTTAAAAATTAAAAACCTGTGACATTGATGGAATGCATTATATACAACTCTGAACTTTCACAAGGATGTGTTTTTATAGGCATACATATGGATTTAAGGCAGATATATGTTTTTGGTAACCTGTGCCAAAAACCTGCAGCGAGTATGGCAGTAGACTTGAGATAAGAGTAGATAACCTTCCACTGTACACCGTATTGCAATCAAAGTTTCCTACAAATCAAATGTTTTTCTTGGTGTCTCCCTGAAACAGGAGATAACCTAGGCATGTCAATATTTGCCTGGGGCAGGCGTCAAAGGCACACACCCTTGGGTGCCAGTAAGCAGGGCAAGTCTGATGGTGGCATTACACAATGGTGAACTACAGGGCTGGACTGAGCCCTTGGGTGAGGCTACTAGGGAGGTCATAGTTGGGGCAAGGTGCAGGGGTTTAAATGCATCATGTAAAGTTTATATGATTGTGCAAACCAACATAAGCCTCTATTGGGCATACAAAAAAGCCAAATAATCAGAAATAGTTTAGCAATAAATGCAGTGAGTGTGATCTTAGGACATACCCAGAAAAAAAGAAGAAAAAACAACAGGGTCAATTAGGCTTGAAAAGCCGGGAATACAACTGCCTTCCCAAACCGTAGAAACATACTGGTTCTCTGGGGAAACAAAGGTCTGCTTGCAGGTGAAGGCAACAAGAAGTGGTTGTGGTGATTAAAAATAGTCTCAACGTGAGACACAAGATGGTGAGCTGTTCTGGCCATCAGGAAGGACACCCTATCCCTACCGGGGGGTGCCTGTCCCTAGATAGCGGGTGGTGCAATGCCTATCTAAGAGGGATAGAAAGAGAGACTGTCCCTAGCGCTCTGCATATGGTTATCTATACACCGCATTCAATTCTATAACGAGCAGCCTAAAAACGAAAAGGGGGCAATCAACGGTATTGTGGGTGAGTCCGAGAGGGGGATTAAATCTCGTAGTAAAAAGTCAAACTACTTTGGTTAGCATGTGTGAGTTGGAGACATCAGGATTTATGACAATTTTAATTACCCTGATGACTCGATATTCTTTGCATGTTAATGGTTGCCCGGTCACTGGGAGTGTAAACAACGTGAATCTGAATTATCAAATTATTCTTAAAAACATACAAGCCCCACTAAATATGGGCTTTGCTAAGGTTAAAACCCGTGCTGTATGGGTTCTTATTTATTTGTGGCAGTACCCCCTGCTGGTCATGGGGATATCGTGTGGTGTTGTGGTGAAGCCACAAAAGGTCTGGTCGACCGGTTTCGATGGTTCTGTAGTGGTTTTAGACCATCTTCTTCAGGACGCGAAAAACTTCATATGTTAGTCAATAACGTCTTCCTGCTGGCCCCTCAATCGGGCAGCAAAATCAGGCTCCTTGGGATCCTAGAGAGGAGACACAAAGAACATTGCAAGAGGGGTATAAGTATTCCTCAATTTGCAATGTTACAGAGTGATACGTCCAGAGACTGCTCACAATCAAGTTGCATGGCTGATAAGTGCTATCTGGAGCATAGTGTGCTTGCTCGCTATTTTTGGAGCATTGCCGATATTTTTGTGGCTAAAATGTTAGACAGCTAGGCCCAAAAGAGGTTGTGGGGGGGGGAGAGGGGTGGAGGGGAATAAGGGAGCAACAAAGAAAAGCAAATATTCTTTTAACCAGGTGTGCCAGTATTGTGGCAAAATGAACTCATATTGAATATTGCATGCTGTTCTGGCCATGTGTCAGCATGGCTCATGAAAGGGTAGCCTGCCTGGATCTTCGGAAATGGTCCAGGAGCCAGGTGGTGTGGAGGAGAGATACAAATCCCCTGCAGAGTCGAGCCTGCAGAAAAATAAGGCAGTGTCAGGTAAAGTTGCCTGAGTGTATAATGGACAAATTGTCCTTAGGTAAAAACAGGGCCGGGGGAAGAGAAACATACCTTCCTCGCTGCTTCGGACAAAAACGCTGCAGCCTGCTCACTGGGGAAGCACTGATGGTGTTGTGAGCAGGCTGTAGTGGTTGGTTTCTTCCGCGTGTGGCGCGCGGAGGGGGCGTGGCTAGTCCCACCCTCGAGCGTGCGGCCAATCGGGTGGTGCCAGGTCGGAGGTGTGACCGGCACCCCTCCTATTCGGGCGCGCTGGTTCGGGGGAGTGCATGTGCTGGAGGGAGGAGGCGTGGACATGCCTACAGGGAGCTGAAAGCACACTGGGCACTGTTCGGAGGCAGAAGCGAGCAAGACAAAAGAGTCTGCGTCTTTGCTCGTAATGCTAATGCCTGCATGGAAAAACAAAAACAAAAGTTTATTGTAGCAACGGTCCGACGCTGGAGCAGGGCACCTGTGGGTGATACATCCACAAGAGAGATGGGAGGGGCTTGCTGATCCGCTGTCGTACTGACAAAAAATGTGGGCTGGGGAGATGCATAGTTATGTGATGGTGAGCACAAGGAAGTGTGGCTATTCCAAAAAACATGATCGGTCTGAAGAATCAAGAAATGTAAAAAAGTGTATATATATATATACAAGGCAGTGCCCTGCACATGCTGGCACATATTAATCCTAAGGATGTGCACAGGTGTGCAGCACTTACTTGCGAAAGGACTAAGAAAGAAAAGGAAGAGTGAGTGGAGACGGGGTGTAAAAAGGGGGCTTCAGTGTTGTAAAACTGCAAGCTGCTGCCACTGCATGGCCTCATTCAGGCCTTTTTTGCACGTGTCTAAACGGAAGATCCATTTTTGTTCCTGAGTGAAGAGCATTGCATGATAGTTCCCTCCTCGTTTTGGGCGCTTGATCTTCTCCAATATGGTCCATTGGAATGTTTCAGCTGTATGTCCCTCAGCCAAGAAATGTGGAACCATAGGTACTGATAGTTTTTTAGTCCGAATGCATGATCTGTGTTCGATCATTCCTTTCTTGACCTAACGGCAGTCATCCCGATGTAGTGCAGATTGCAGGGACAGGTGATCATATACACCACTCCTTTGTTATTGCAATTGGTGAAATGTTTTTGACCCATGGTGTAGTCCAACCTATATCTGCAGTGGTGCTTTGAGTGGTCTATTTGCACATGGAACAAAGCCTACATGGACTATGTCCCACTGGGTGGTTTAGATTCCATAGGGTGCCTTGCGTGTCTGGTGTGGTGTATGCATCTGGGCGTACTGTGTTGACGAGTATGTCTCTCAAGTTGCGTCTTCTTTTGAGTGCAAACCGTGGTGGCGGTATGGTGGATGCGCCTGTGTTGAGGATAGGCCAAAGGGACTTAATCTCCTTTTTTAATTTGTTGAGCAGTGGAGAGTAGCTTAGCACTGCTGTGATCGTTTGGTCCTCTTTTTTCTTCTGATGTTGCTCCAGCGTACATGGGTGGGGGATGTGTCTGGCCCTTTTGTATGTATTGTGGTGCATGTGTTTTTCAGTTGTCTAACAGGATATGTGTTTCACATATTAAATATATGTCCCAGAAAATTTTCTCATTATTTATTTATCTTGGTACAGATTTGCGTTGGATCTCATTGTGGGGGAAAGGGGTGGAATCATTTCACACGGGAATGATTGTGGACTATGTTGCCACAATTGGATTGTGGGATCCTGTGCCAAGCTAATCACATTTCTGCGACTGTGCGACTGAGTGACAAGGGAGATGGTAGAAGGTGTGTTAATGGATCTGGCCTACTAATAATTTATCAATGCCTCGAACACTGTCCCACAGAGAAGTTTGATAACTTGCAAACTTAGTCACAGAATAACAAAAACAGAGAAATTCGTGCTTTATTATGGTCTATTAAGATTCGTCCCCGTTGTCTTCATACCATGTGTCACGTGTTTATCTAGTCCTAGAATGTGTTGCCAATAGAATACTGGCTCTTGAAGGCCCATCTTTAGAATGAGCAATGCAAAACTGTGCAGTACCAACTTTATGGTGCTGGCTAAACAGGTGTCCTTTTTTACCCACATTTTACCTTCAACCGCAAGATAGATGTTGCGACCCAATCAGCCCTCTGCCAGCTCCACAACATCAGGAAAATGCTTCCTCAACTTGACTTCCAGAAAAAAGTAGAGCCAATGTCTCTTTCATAATGTATTGACAACCTACCCCTGACATCAAAGAACAGCTTGCCCGGAATAGAGTGCCGCATATGGTTAGGGTCTGAGGAGAATAGCTCAGCAGCAACATGCTCGCCTTTGAAGCAAGACAACACAGAGCAACACATGTTTGATCCCTTGGTCTGCACTTAGAAACCTCTGGGTATCAAACGCGTTATAAATAACCTATCACATTAATCATGTGATATCATGTCATATGTGATCATGTTACTGTTTACTGGAGAGGCAGTGCGTGGATTTCAAGCCTCGCCACATCATGCGCCTGAGTGATAGAACCCAAATACATGTCAGGCCTTGTCCAGTTCTACACTCCTACCAGGATCTTCAGGTGCGCAAGAACTGGGCTGATTCAGACCTCGTCACCCTTGTGAAGGCAAAATTATCTCCCACCTAGGACCTAAGTTGAGGAGCAAACTCACTGAGAACCTATAGAACGCAATGAACTACTTTTGCTTGATGAAGACCCTAAAGGGCTGTCTACTCCAACCAACCTTCCCACTTTAAGCCATTCCTGCATGCAGTAGGTTTCCAATGGCCCTGAATTCCTGAATACCCACTAAATCCCATCCCTCTTCTGAAGCCACCCTCCTTCATGGAAACGAGCGACAGTCTCCACTTTGTACTTCCACAAACCTTGTGACAACTTAGTGTTACGGTACTAAATGGCATGCAAATTACTAACTAGTAGCAACCACTTCCACCCCATTCCACCTCTCGGAATTGCTGTGCTCCTCTGTGAAAAGCCTCAGAGTTGAACCTTTACCTAATGGGTCCTGAGAAGCTCAGATTTCTTCCATCTGCAGGGCTGGGTTTGGAAAGTTAAAGGCATTAAGATCTTCCTCTGCTTCCACCTGAAAGCTGGACAACCCCGGTGACATCCACCATAATTGGTTCTCTAGATTACTGTAATGGTATCTATCTGGGACAACCTAAACACCAGCTCCAGCGACTGCATGTCATTCAAAACGCCGCAGCTCACATGGAATATAGGGCACCCCAGTTGCCCCCCTCTTACACCTTGCTATACCGTTTGCACTGGTTACCTACCGGCGGTGGCTCGCATCGAGTTTAAAGTTATGTTTATTGTCCACTGAGCCGTGCATAATGTATGCCCCCACTTTCTGATACAGAAACTTGAGGGACGCTGCCCAATGAGAAATCTGCCGTCGGGCTCTCATCAGTTTACCAAATTTCAGCGGAAACGGCTAGGTTTTCAATCCTTTTCCGTTCTGGCTCCCACCCTGTGGAATGCCCTGCTGCTGGGCCTGAGAACTTTGGCCAACTATCTTCCTTTCAGGAGAGCCCTGAAGACGCATCTGTTTAATCTCTTTTGTCCTCTCTGTTAGAGTATTCAGCATTTATGAGTATATATGAGCCCGCCCTCCCTCCTGCTTAGTGCCTAGATGCCCTTGGACCTAAGTTTGCGCTTTACAAATTCTATAATAATATAATAATAATTACCACCACTTCATTCATGGCCCAAAGTCGCAGTCCACAGCACTCTGAAGTGGTGTGTTTTGGGAGTTAGTGTCATGCCAAAAATGAATAATAACTAAATAAATACATGAAGATAAATAAGGTGTTGTGCTTTCCAGAAGTGCACAATAACATCTCACAAGATTATGTGGGAGTCATGTTATCATCCATGTCACAATCTATCGTAGGGAGACAACTGAATATGTCACAGCGGTTCTGTGTCTTGGGGCACATTTTATCGGAGCACTATTTTGGTGCAAAGTCCCATCCCAACCACCTCTGTGCAGAAGGGTACACCCTTAACCCTCACCCTCTGCCTTCTACTCCCAAGAAGAGGGAGTTTACCCACTAATCCTCCAACTTAATCGCAAACGTCACTTACTTTATTGTCACGATGTGGAGCTGCTTCTTCCTTGTCCGGTCCGCGCTGTCCAATTCGCAATATATAGCTCGTCCCCTACCTGCCCACTCATAAATACCCTCTGCAAATCTCATGACACATGGTCCTTTGCCATGTTGCAAGTGCCGAGCAGTAAAGACCAGTATTGCACTTGCAGCACGGCAAAGACATGTCACCTTTGCATACCACACTTTCGCCGATCAACACTTCCACTAAATCAGTTGGGTTGTCCATTTGCGGGTTGCTAATGCACACATGCGATTGAATGCTTCATGGACTATTTGGCACAGATGAATCCCTGCTGCTTTCTAAGTCCTCTGGGCTAACCCACCACAAACACAAGCTTTTTATTGTGAGTTTCCAGAAGATATTGTGTTTTCCTGCTGAGTGAATTTGAGAGCAGAGTGTAAGCATGTGGTGGTTGCCCTTTGCTAGTTCGCCATGGGGGTGAAGTAGGTCAACTCACAGATGTAGCCTGAAATGCCTTAATTTGAAAAGTGACTCTTGAAGGGAAGGGCTGGGAAATGGCAGGTGCTATATATCCCACCCCCATCCTTTAACACTCCAAGGGGGGTCATTTCTGATCGGACCCCTCTTCCCCCAAGCATGGTACCGTGGAATACCATGCACAGAGAATTTCCTTCAGAAGTACTTCAATGTCAGACAGCAAGAATATATGTACATGCAAGGGGCATTTCCTTGCAAGCTTGCATGTGTGTCCTGTTCATGCCTCTGCACTTATTATAGTTTGAAGGAGGCTTGAGCACTCTGAGTAGGCTTAACTTCAGCCTTCCCTTGCAATGCATTGCACATGTAGGGTCACAACACTTGCTCTTATTTGAGAACGGCAGAGGGTGGCGGGCCGAATATGTATAACTGGACCACAGAATACACACACTGAACATCATCTATTAATGTAATGTACTATGGACACTTATCCAAAGTTCATGAAACATTACTTTCTCCATTCTGTTCCTCTACCCATGCATACAAAAATGTGTTCATGACCAAGGAAAACAGCATGGCTACATCTAACCACAATGCATCAAAACATTGATCCCATTTATTCAGTAGGGTGTGAAAATGTCCCTCCCCTGAACTTCATAGACTGGACCCCTCACTTTACTTATCAACTCACACAGGGGAGGGACCGCGACTACAGATGACTCACTCACAGAGAGCCACCGCTGGAGATGCAACTGTTCATCTGGCCAGGCTTGCCTTTGTGCTTGCTGTTGGCAGTTACAAAGGCATGAAGTGTGCACTGTACTCACTGCCGTTCACTGTGGTGGTGGCTTGGACAACTGACACCACAGTGGCCAGCCAGGTGGAAGAGTGATGTCTGTCTCAACTCCCTCAATCAGAGATTGTCATGTCCCAGCTGCATGGTGTGAGGGTGTGAGGCAGTAAGCAACGACATGGGCGATCGACTCATTTGCTGCCTGAGCTTGACACCAGAGACCAACATTCCTGCACTTCAAGCTAATTGGTGGCATCTTGTCACTATAGTGGCCTAGTTAAGCCAGTAATATGTGCTAACTTAAAGAGATGCTGCTTTTTTATGGGCCCACCCCTGCTGCAGTTACATTTGGGGAGTGGAAATCACAAAATTGCAAGCCTATAACTGTGAATGTCATTTTAATGTTTTGGCAATCAAATTACTTACGAACTTAAAGTGTTGGAAGCAAAAACAGAAGTCATTTGTTGAGTAAAAGAGATAGTTAAGAGTGTCTGCCTTCTGTCAGGTCTGATTAAAAAACACACAATATAGCTACTGGACTTGCAAATGATTGATAAGACAAAAGTGGTCGAATGTATTTAAATTGAGCCAAGCGGTGCATAATGGAGACCTCAGCAAGAGTGCTTTGACAGTAGAAGATCAATCATAGAGGGTAATACAGACCCTGTTTCATATCCATGGGAGAGGGATTCATCCTGCAGACATAAAATGCTTGATGAAGAGATCTGTAGTCAGTGGCCCCAGGGGCCCGGCTTGTAGGGGCAACATGCTTCTCCTGTAAGGGAACACATACAAATAAAGATGCAGACACAAGGGTAACTAAATTATTTTCACTTAATTTGTAATGTGGTTTCTTTATTTGTGTGTGTGCTGTGTGTATGTGTTTGGTTTGGTACAGTCCATCCTGCCCACCAATGTTAGGATTGAACAGAACTCCCCTGCCCAGGAATGGGCTGGGCAGGGCAAAAATAAAATCCAGTAGGATTTGAAAAGAGGACAGTTAAAAAGGACAGTTGGAAAAGGAGCAGGAAAGTGATAAGAGACAAAGAAAAGAAAATACTAAGGGGGTGCTTCCTCGAGCGGCCACACAGGGCCAATATCCATCCATGGTGCCTGGCAGCGCATGGGGGAAAACCCCACAGACTTAACCAGGGGACATAGCTGCTTATGCCAGGGACAACTCGGCCATCCCAGAGCTTTAGCAGGTGTCACCCCACCCGGGGGCCAGACAAGGACAGGTCCAGCCTTGTCACGAGCCCGGGCAGTGTGCAGGCTGTTTTCCAGGCTGAAAAAGAACAGCTCAGCCCGGGCTGCCTGTGAGGGGCCGTGCCCCCTGTTGGCACACATCATGGTCAGTGAGATGGGCTCTTCATATAAGTCCAGCCTGGTTGCGTATGTCAGGTGTAGCTAGGAAGGTGAGGAGCGGGGAAGTCCTCTCCACCTAGGATGGTGGAGCTGTGTGGTAAAGTCCCGGGCTGGCCTTACCGGGTGAAGAGGAGGAAGGAGAGGTTCCCGGGCTGCTCCGTTGGGCAGATCGCAGGAAGGAAAGCACCAGATCACCCAGCAGAGCATTTCTGGTGAAGAACCGAAGCCCTCGTCCTTCATCTCAAGAGGAATTGTAGAGGCCTAGAACAGGCCACAATGGACAATGGTTAACGTGGCTGCATTCCTTTTAAGATGGCTGCAGGAGTGGCAGTGAAAGCAGTGGGACCCCTGGTTCAGGGGATGCTGTCTGAAGTGTCAATGGTGGCGTGGGCTGAAGCGGTGACTTGTTGTGGCCACCTCACTAACAAGGTCACCATAAAGATTCAATCTAAGCTGTGGATGTGGCAGTGAGTTTGGGAGGACTCCCTAGCCAACGTGGCCCAACCAGAATTTTAACAAGTGCAGTGAGTGTGGCGGTGATTGGGGGGAAGTTCAGCGGGGTCACCTGGAGCACAAAGCGACCACGGGGAGTGTCAGTGACAGTGGGTGGACCCCCCCTTGTCCAGAGGTTTGCCTTGAAGCCATGAAGAGCACGGGCGGCATGGTGAGTATGGGTAGTCCCATGTGGCGGATGGGGTCACCTTAAAGAAAGAATAGGAGTGGGGCAAAAACCCATGAAGAAAGAAAAGGAGACAATCCATGTCCCAGAAACATCAGGGCACAGCCATCATCCAGCCCTGAAACCAGCCTGCACAGCCAAAACAGACAGACCCATGGTAGGTACTTTAAAGTGGGTGACTGAGTGCAGCCATCACCTCATTGTGACAAAGTGTGTATATCTAATATATATATATGTTGCATGTCAATGTACATATGTATGAGTAGTTATAAATACATATATTCAATGCAAAACTTTCTTATAAGAACGTTATGGTTAAGTTGCACTAATAAAAACCTAGGCAATTCAATCAAAAATGTTATTAAAGGGACGTTATGGTTACAAGTAAAACCGAAAAACCTCAGAAATCTGCCAGTTATGTTAAGCTAAGCAATCATAACTCGCGCCACCACCATGCACTGGTAAGACTAACACCCAGGACATCAAAGATGACATCACAAATGTCATTGATGACATCACTGATGACATCACATATCTGGCCCACTTGTTTCTGTTCACTGAAATATATAGGCCAGGTGGTTTTGTTCACTGACAGTCCAGTTTGTGTGCAGCATACTGGCTCCCCTTGTTCGTTCTCCAAATATAGTTTTATTGATTTGGGTTGCAGGCCATTTGCTGTGCTGTGCCCCGATGAAGTTGTGATCATCTATTTATAAGTCCATGGCCAAAACCAGTTGGCTGTTGGATTGGAATTGTCATTATAAAGAAGATCATGTCAATTGTTGTAGATTGCCTGGCCATTGCACATTGTTTGCAGTTTTTTCATATCATGTCTTTGTAATTAGTTCTGTCAATATGCATTTTTATGTTTGACCAATGTTTTTGTTATCAGTATATTCTTTTTTTTTAAACGGTAGCAGAATTGTTTTGACATATTAAGAATTGATATGGAAAGTGTGTGCAGATTGAGTATGTTTTGGGGAAATGAGCCTTGTTTTGACACAATAGTTGTGTATTTATTGTTGGCCAGATGATTTCTCAAATCAATAAAAATGTATAATCAAACCTGAGGACACAGGCTTCTGTGTTTCTGATGTTTCAGTCCCTGGTAGCCCACGAGGCATTGGAACAAGCTATTTTTTGGCATATGTTTTAAAACCTTCAGCCAGTCCTGGCTTTTTACTTTTCCTGCTGTAACTTAAGGGCACTGTTCTCAAACGGCTGCGTCCACGTGTAGAGATCACTCACCTCTTACTCCATGGATATAGTCATATCATCTACAAAAAGAAGATATGGGTAGAGTGCCTCTACTGAGCAGGAACCAGAAAGATTACTCAGTCTTCTAAATACTTGTCATATGTTCATAAGAATACACATTTTATTCATCATAAAACACAATCATAAAATGATCACATAACAAAAAACATCATATAAAAAACAACACAAGTGATCCAACATATGGAAGTCCTGCTGATACAGTACACCATATCCTCCGGGTGAAGCTTGACACTGGGGCCCTTTTCTTTTAGTATATGTGTTGTGCTTGTCCTCTTATCCTCAAGGATTGAGTACCCTTTCTGGTTCCTCCTCACCAGATGCACGCTACTCACTTCTTCTTTTTGTAGATTACAAGCATGTAAAGGGAAAGACGCTGCTTGCAAAGTGGAATGCCAGGACTGCCTGAAGCTGCCACGCACGCCAGGGGGCCATTTGGCAGCTTTGCAGACACACATGGGCACTCTTCGTGTTTAGGCGGCAAACCATATTGAAAAGCGCGTCACCAGCACCTCGATGCAAACCGTGACCAGCACAAAACTCATTAAAACATTAAAAAAGGAAGCAAGCTGTCGATTCCACATTCATTGTATTCCACTTTTCTGATGAATTGGTTACTTTATTTTTTTGCATTGAAATTCTGTAGGTTAATACAAATATCAACCATTGCAAGATAGAAACAATAGTTACAACATTCAGCAATACACGCGACATGTGAGACCTTGGCAGAATGCCTGCTGCGTTGTCTGGAGCACCTCCCTGCAAAGGGGACGAATTCCCTTTGTGAAATGGGCAGCTACACGGTCTGACAAGGAGTTTACTTTGGTGTCAACCCACGAGGCAAGGCCCTGATTCTAATGCTGAGCTAACAAGCTGGGAAAAGGTGCTACATGTGGAGCCACAGCTCGGCTGTTGACTCACTGAACGTATACGTGCAGATATGAAGGTATCAGGCCCAGATAAGGTTGACGCGGGCCTTTCACATGCTGCCTTTTTTTTTTGTATTTCAACCAGGCTGGTTTGCTCTTGGGAGCCATCACAGGCCATTCTGTGGTCCCCAGGGACTTGGGCAAAGGTGTCAGAGGATTCGGGTGCATAGTACATGTACACATGTCCTGGGGGACATACTTTGAAACAAGTGAAATATACAGATGGCCCTACCGTTTCAATATTTAAGCCGATGTCGAGCGGAGAGGAAGAAATCTACTGAAAAAAACATTGAGAAAGCCAACAGTTTTGGAAAAGCAATGTTGGATAGACATACGATGGGCGTTTGTCAGGCATGTTGGTACCGTACGTCCTGGCCACAGTTGTATTTTGCATGCACAACTTTGTACGTGGCGGCCTTAATCCTACACAGCCATCTCCTAAGGTTTTTTTTAAGTGTTAACACATAGCAGCTAGTATTTGCCACTTCCTCTGGTGCAAGAAGTCTGTGGCAGTCTTATCATATTCAAACGGGTCTCACTCACTATAGCTCTCGGCTCCAGAATGTATCCAATAGGGAGAGGCTGGTGGTGGTCACCACTGGGGAACAGGCCAGGCACCTGCCTGCCTGGGTCCTATCCAGGGCTGATTCCAGAGGCAGACAAACCAGACAATGGCTCAGGTTACTGATGGGGGAAAGAGGGCACCACGGGTACAGCCCCTGAGTCTCCCTCCTGGAGAGCAGCCAGCCTTGATATGATATGATAGGTTATTTATAACGCGCTTAATACCCAGAGGTTTCTAAGCGCGGACCCGGGGATCGAACCTGTGCTGTTCCGTGTCGTCTTGCTTCCAAGGCGAGCAGGTTGCCCCTGAGCTATCCTCCTGAGACTAAAGCCATGGCTTTGAACCATGAGTAACAGGCAGCAGCAATAGGCAGACGGAGACAGGGGGCAGTAGCCTGACCTGACCATACCCATCTTCCCTCCATGATGCTTCATGCAGCCAAAGGCTTAATACCTCAATTCCCACCTCCCACATGTCCATCTCTTTGTGAAACTAATCATGTTATGTTATGTTATGTTATTTTGCATTTATACAGTGCCTTATATACCATTGGTATGGTCTGAAGGCGCTGGTAGGTTGAACGCCTTTGGGAACCGAAGTTCAGATGAGTAGAGAGAGTAGAGGGAGTCAAAAAGTGCGTGTGAGCACCGGGTATGTGTGCAGCTTGTGCGGTATTTGTGTAATAGCTGCTTCTTAGCGGTAGGTGTGGTGGTTGAGAGATCAGGAGTATGTGTTCGTTCTGGCAGGATTTATCCAGACCGGATGTGGCTGCGTTAGGCCTGAGGAGAACGCCTGGCTGGGGAGTGTGTAACCAGCAGTGTTTACTTAGAATGATGTGGAGTGAGCGGCGGATGTTGGTATGAGAACAGTTATACCGAATGGTATCATAGTAGCTCTGTGTTCTAGTTGAGTGGTGATGTAAGAAGAGAGTAAGCGTGGTGGTGTGATATGATGGGTTATATGCTCTTTCAAACGATCTCTGCATTCCAAACCATACTATATACGTCACGCAATTCTATGCGCTCCAGTCCATTCCATGCACTCCTATCCACTCCATGCACCCCAGTCTGCTCCATACACTCCGGTCTGCTCCACGCACTCATGCATTCCAGCCGCCCCGCGTGCTCCAGTCCACCACGCGTACTCCAGTCCGCCCCGCGTACTCCAGTCTTGTCTGCCCCACGCATGCATTCTTGTCTGCCCCATGCATGCATTCTTGTCTGCCCCACGCATGCACTCTGGTCTGCCCCACGCATGCACTCTTGTCTGCCCCACACATGCACTCTTGACTGCCTCATGCATGCACTCTTGTCTGCCCCACGCATGCACTCTTGTCTGCCCCACGCATGCACTCCTGTCTGCCCCATACATGCACTCCTATCTGCCCCACGCATGCACTCCTGTCTGCCCCACGCATCCACTCCTGTCTGCCCCACGCATGCACTCCTGTCTGCCCCACACATGCACTCTTGTCTGCCCCATTTTTGTCCAACTTTCACCTGGAAGCTATTGGGCGCACTTCTAAATTCAACTTCTAAATGCACTTCTAAATGCAACTTGCACAGAGAGGCTATTGGGCACACTTCTAAATTCAACTTTCATGGAGAGTCTATTGGGCACACTTTTAAATTCAACTTCTAAATTCAACTTTCACAGAGAGTCTATTGGGCACACTTTTAAATTCAACTTTCACAGAGAGTCTATTGGGTACATTTCTAAGTTCAGCTTTCACAGAGGGGCAATTGGGACACTTCTAGATTCACAGAGAGGTTATTGGGTACACTTCTAAATTCAACTTCTAATGCACTTCTAAATTCAGCTTTCACAGAGAGTTTATTGGGCGCACTTTTAATTCGACTTTCACATAAAGTCTATTGAGCACACTTCTAAATTCAGCTTTCCACAGAGAGCCTATTGGTCACACTTCTAAATTCAGCTTTCACAGAGAGGCTATTGGGCACACTTCTAGATTCAACTTTCACAGGGGTGTTACAGGGCTCACTTCTAAATTCATAGAGGAGCTATTGGGCACACTTCTAATTAGATTTTCACAAGGAGGCTATTGGGCACATTTCTAAATACAACTTTCAATGAGCGGCTATTGGGCACACTTCTAGATTCAACTTTGCACAGAGGTATTACAGGGCTCACTTCGAAATTCATAGAGGAGCTATTGGGCACACTTCTAATTAGATTTTCACAAGGAGGCTATTGGGCACATTTCTAAATACAACTTTTCATGATAGATGAAAATGGGAGGTCGTTGGGCACGCTTCTAAATTCGATTTTCACAAGCAGGCTATTGGGCACACTTCTAAATACAACTTTGCACAGAGGTGTTACAGGGCACACTTCTAAATTCACAGAGGGGCTGTTTGGCACACTTCTAAATACAAGTTTCAGAGAGCGGCTATTGGGTAACTTCTAAGTTCAACTTTCATTGAGGGGCAATTGGGGCACTTCTACATTGAACTTCTAAGTGCCTTTCTAAATCCAACTTTCACCTAGACGCTATTGGTACACTTCTAAATTCAACTTTCATGGAGAGTCTATTGGGCACACTTTTAAATTCAACTTTCACAGAGAGTCTATTGGGCACACTTCTAAATGCAGCTTTCACAGAGAGTCTATTAGGGAACACTTCTAAGTTCAACTTTCACAGAGAGGCTATTGGGCACACTTCTAAGTTCAACTTTGTATAGCGAGGCTTCTAAATTCAACTTTCATGGAGAGTCTATTGGGCACACTTTTAAATTCAACTTCTAAATTCAACTTTCACAGAGAGTCTATGGGCACACTTCCAAGTTCAACTTTCACAGAGAGGCTATTGGGCACACTTCTAAGTTCAACTTTGTATAGCGAGGCTACTGGGTACACATCCGAAATGGCGAAGGTTGGGTGGTAGGGTATTATGGCGTAAAGTAATTGCTTCTCTCCCCGCCCTTGCCACACTTACTTGTTGGTGGCTTTTTGCTTTTCCTACAAACTGCATCCTTAAACTGCCCCCACAGCTTTGGACAGTGTGATAATTGGTACACATGGACACTGACATGCTAGAATGGAGGGTTGGGGGTTTATGGTGGAATAAAAAAGGCTTTTTTTATGTTATTAGTTGGTTTAATAAAGGGTCAGCGTCTGCCTGCATGAGTGAGACCTTGTGGGGGCAGGCGTGGAAGACAGAAGGTATCATAAATGGGGAAGGGAGGCATTGGCATTCATTGATGGTGTTGTAGCAGGTGACTGGGCCCATTTCCATGTATGTGTGATGTTTTATGGCAATCAAATGAGTGACTCCATCTCATCTGGGCACCCCTGGGGTTTCTTTGGAATATCATTATTTTCTGGTATGTTAATCCAGTTGACACAGAGCAATACTACAACTCCCAGAATGCACTGATCTGTTTCACATATGTTCAGGGGACATGGAGTCACAATGCCAAACTATGTGGGTTATTGCGACGCAAAAGCAATTTTGAGTAAGAAGGAAGAAAAAAACAATATTGTTACCTATTATGTTTGTTGCTGCCCTTTAAGATTTAGACAAGAGGGCCGTGAGGAAGAAAAAATGAAAGGGTTTGGTTCAGAGCTTAAGAGCACCCTGCATTCATTTGGTGTTGTACGCTGCATTCATTTTGTGTTTTGTTTGCACCCAGGAGCAATTTCTTCTGTGTGTGATATTTACTGTGGAAATGTGTATATGGAAAGGTAGAAAAGAAGCATTAACAAAGCCAACAATGTGACTTGTGTGAAGTGAACATATTTCTTTGTTGCTACTGCAGGCATTGAGATCACAAGCCCAGGCACCTTCACGACTTGCCTAGTCTTATAATCACATATCCAAGTTACCTTCATGTGTTAGGTTCCGCCAGGATATGTTCAAATATACGCAACATATTAAAGGTATTGTCATCATACAGTAAGGCACTCGCATCATTGCCATATCCCACAAATTGATTTTTTTTCCATCAGACAACAGAACTTCACATCATTTACCTAGTATTGGATTCAATATGTTGGACTAAAACTTGCATCACATAATAATAATTTGCTGTCTTTATAGAGCTTTGTGTAAATGCACCACTTCTAGGCTCTGTAATAATCAGTGTCATTACCCACTGATGGTGCTTGATTCATCACCTGCAGAAGATTGAAGGGCCTAGTCGGCCCAACCTTTCAAACCTCTCACATGGCATCTCCCATTGCTGAAATGAGCGTGTTGCTCATGAGCTATCCATCCGGCATGCAAATATTTGCCAGGCGTTATCACTATACACCGGGGCACTCAAACCATTAGGCCGCCATTGCCATCATATGCCTAAGTATTCATGCCATTTTCTACATATTGCCATCCTTTACTAAGTTGCTCTCACTATATGTCAGATTTGATGGATTTATTTATTGCGAATCGGTTTAAGAAAATTACACAATTTTGCCATGTAATGCTCAGGGACTTACACACTTTTCCAGAATGATGTATTTTTTATTTTTCCTTCTATAACGCTTTAAACCAAAGTTCTTTACATAAATGAAACAAATGGTACAATAAATGTGAAGCGATGAAGGAAATACACACAACCAAGCAAAGAGAGAGCAAGGTAAAGAAAACCTTATAGAGAGAAAATGTCATAATGCACCAGTAAAGAGATGAGATGAAAGTCCAGCAACAGAATGAACATACAGGACAAATCAGGCGACCACACACAACATAGATAACTCTATGGTGAGAAGGGCAAGTCTAAAAATTTACTAAAATACTGCAAAACAGCTGATCAGGAATGCAAGGGGACCAAGATGAAACACATGTCCAAGGTCTGGGCATAAACATCCACAGAGACAGTGCTTTCCAATCCCAGAAATCAAAGTCCAAAAGGTATTATTTTAGTTGCTGCTATATACTCTCAACATAGAGCACCATGAATTCTTCATTGCATAGCCTACCTACTACTCTTGTCTTCCCAATAGCACTTTGAAGCAGATTTGAGGCCCTTTTTGTAAACTAACTTTATTCAGTATAGCCGGTAACCGCCCTGCTTTTCTTCACCACCTAACTCTTTTCCTTTCTTTCACACCCCTCTTCCATTCTTCCCATGCAGCATTAGGAATGGCCTCTGAGTACTGTATTCGCCAACTGAAGAGAGTTATTGGTCTTATACTTACTCTACAGTAAGGCATCACTGTATCTATCCTCTATCCAACTCTACAAACCTTCTCGTAATCTCCGCTCTGCCTCTTTGACTATCCTTGTGGCTCCTCGCCTTCCCTGTGCTTCCTCTCACTTCCACTCTTTCTCTCTTCTTGCTCCACCTGAAACAGTCCACATGGATTTGCTCAAAACCAAATTGAAAACCTACCTCTGAGTAACCCTCTTAACCTACCTCTCATCTCCAAGCTAACTAACAGTGTTCCCTCGCCTCGAACCTGCCACTGTCTCTCACTTCCTCCACCCTAGCACTTCACCCATCACGGTCACATTCTGAGCACAGCTGGCCGTACCGGCTCCCTGCACTTAAAAATGTCCAATGTTGGTTGTCCTAAATCTATGTATGTCCACTTATGTATTGACCCCAGTGATTGTTCCATTTACTCCCCTCCACAGCCTGGCCAGAATGATTCTCAAACTCACCCCATTGTAAGAAACTCACTGCTTCCCGTCAAATTGATTTCTTATCTATTGTGCATTCTTTTGCGATCAAAAGAGCATTGTTCCTCCTGTATATGAATACATAAATAAATAAATACTATACTTTCAATTGTCAGTAAAACTGTTGGACAAATTATGCTGAACCTAGAGTGCCCTTCATTTAGATACTAATTAACATGCACAAACATGGGATAATGGAACTGAATGCCAATTTGTAATACTATTGTATACGTTGTTGTCTATTTTAACATGTTAAGTATAAGTCAATAACACATTATTAAATGACAAAGATTTAATAACGTTGCAGAGAGTGCAGTGCATGGCAGCGGTAGAGGACCAATGTGGGGGGGCATATTTTAGTGCTTCGCCTTGGATGCAATGTTGTCTGGAAAAGGCCCTGGTCCTATCCGACTTAGCCCTTTTCCCACTGTGCCTCCTGTTAGAGATGTCGGCGGTCCCACCCATGGAAACAACAAAGCGGATGATGGGAAATGGAGCTGCTATATGATATGATATTTTATTTATATCGCACTACTAGACAAGCGTTTCAGAGCGTGACCAGGCAATGGGAGGGGAACAGGGGAGAACAAAAACAACGATATTACTAGGCCCAGTGACATTAAGAGCGTGCAAGTGCATGGGAAAGGGAGAAGGGGAAAGTGCGGAGCAGAGGAGAGAACAGAATAAATAATAAGTAAAATAAATAAATAAAGGTGATAAACAGTAGTAATGCTTGCATTCGCGTTACGGAATACCTGGCACAAGCCTGGTCTGCCTCTTTGGTTGGGTGAGAATATTCTATATGGTTTAATTGGCTGAAACACCCAGTATTTCAGCCGATCAGAGAGTGCTGAAAATGTCGGCCTTCTGATTGACTCTCGTCAGGCTCCTGCTCAGGCAGATTTTGGTTGGTAGAGGGCTGCCTCCCTGTGATCTTGCAGGCAGCCTCTTCCACAACATCTATTTCACCCAATCCTACTCATTAAACTTTAATTCACTCTTCCAACTTGTTCTTTTACACTGTCATCTCCAGGTTCCTCTTTCATCAGGACCCATGTCCTTCTGCTCCTTTGCTCACTCTTTCCCCTTGACTTTCTCCTCCTCCTCCCTTACAGTGCTTCGAAGTGGTCTGGGAGCAGCTCAACAGACTTCTGTGCCACAGCATGCCAAGAGAGGTTTCCTTCAAGTGCTCGGTGAGGCCGGTTGTTCATATTTCCAGTGACAGCTGGCTGGCACCAGGAGAATGAAGCACAGAGTTCCTGCATGTAATGCATTGTATCTTGCAGGCACTGCTTGAGTTCAAGAATTATTGGGCGCCAATCAATTACTAATAATTGCATGTCACTCAATCTATTAGGAGCAAATGCATATTACAGAATTGCAGAGGGATTGCTGCCAGCACCGACCATCTACAATGCCAAATATTACTCATAAGGGCACTGTCCACAATCCTGGAATGGCACCAGCTGTGGGTGGTGCAAAGATACCCTGTTCCAAGAGATATCCTGGCACGATGCATGCGCATGGATGAGTGCCAAACAGATACGCGGGTGTGTTGGAGATATCACTGATCTCCCCATCTTTGGGGTTGTTGTACACGGTATATAAAGCACACAGGTGTGTAGCGTTACCACACACTCTGCAGAGGCCTCCTCCTCCACTTGCCGACGGACTCGAGTGCAACATGAAGGGTGCTGTGAGTATGCCTCCTTCCTATGACTTTCTGAAAGGTGTGCCTCATCTAGAGGGGTGAGGTGCCCTATTGAGCTGGAGGTATCCAGCAGAGTGCTGATGAGTGCAAGGTCTCTTTGCATCAGGCAACGTACAGATTGGCACGGGAGTATGTCTTGTTTATATTCGCATGAGTGCTTTTCTGTGCAGCCCTCTCTGCAGACCTGCCCAGTCTTGAGGCCCTTGTGTCAGTGTGAGGTGTGGATTTAGCGCATGTGAAAAGTACCTCATTGGTAACAGTGCCTTGTGAAGTCCTCAGCAATCGGTGCATGATTTTCTCAGACTGTGCGCGCCACATGTGCAAGGAAGCGACTCTTGGTAAAGTGCCTACTGAACGGTTTATAGTCATAGCATCGAACGCCAAATCATCGAATGCCTTACCATCTAAAAAAAAAGCGTCAGAAAAAAGCATTGAATGCATTTTTTTTCTTAGTTTTTTTAATGGACCCCCTCCCCAAACCCCCTTTTTTAACCTTTAAAAATCCAATACAATTGAAATAAACCTTTTACCTTAAAAAAAAAACCTGCATTAGATGTTTTAGGCTTTTTCTTAGCTGGTAAGGCATGCAATGCTTTGGCATTCTATGCTATGACTGGATACCCTACTTTTGCACATCCTCTGCTTCCAGTGATGTGGCCCCTTGAACTGCAGAGCGATATTAAGCCTTTCTATTTCCCTTTCAGATTTTCCTTGCTGCTCTCTTGGGAGTCTTCCTGACCCAGGTCCTGGCCAACGATGTAAGTAGATGTTGTGCGATCAGCGAAACCAATGCTGATCCGCCATTGATAACTGATAAAGCGCTTCTCTTACCAGCCTTGCAATAATGCCCTGGTTATCCCTCTACCCCAGGGTGAGCCGTCACCAGTGGCCACTTTCAAGCATCGGTGTCATTGCAGTTGAGCGCAGTTGAGCGCAGTTGAGTGCAGCTGAGCATGCCAGGGCACTGCAGAACAATGATGACAGTAGTGAACCCTGTCTGGCCATGGTTGAAGCCTTGAGTTAAAGCTGCCGATTGCGGCCCATGGTGGACCATCATGTATCTCAGTTAGAGTATAATGAATATGGTTCACCCTTGTGGACACGGGCAGCCATTGTAACGATACGTTTAATTTGATTTGCTGCTCTTTAGCTGCTTTATCCGTTCTTCTGTCTATCGCACATATGTCTCCATGGTTAGGCATCGTTGGTACGAATTGGCCTTGGATGAGGGTTTTTGACCATGTGTTAGCCCTGCATCGGCATTGTTGACCCTACCTTGGCACTACCGTGCTGCACTGTTTATGGTTTATATTACTTTAATCAGTTTGACCATGGTACCAACTCTGTCATTCAGAGTCAAACAATGTTACCTTTGTGCCACATTCAACCCTATACCAAACTCTTCAATGAAGAAAGAAAGAAAGAGAGAAAGAAAGAAAGAGAGAAAGAAAGAAAGAAAGAAAGAAAGAAAGAAAGAAAGAAAGAAAGAAAGAAAGAAAGAAAGAAAGAAAGAAAGAAAGAAAGAAAGAAAGAAAGAAAGAAAGAAGGATGTTTTGCTGTAGATTGTTGATCATGGTTAAGTCATGACTGGTCATTTTTTTCCCCTGTTTAAGTCATTGTTCATCTCATCATCTACAGTGGTGCAAAACACACACCCACAAGATTAGATTGAAGCATTTCACCAAAACATGGAAAATGGACATAAAATGACTATGAGAAAATCCAGATAGTAAACCAACACCCCTTGAAAGAGCAGCAAAATGAGTTCCTTTTCTTTCTAAAAAAAAAAAAAAAAAAGGTTTTGGGAGCCCAAATAAACGTTATGGGAGATACAACTACAATGTTTTCAGATTATTGCAATGTGCTCTCGTGAAAGCATTGTTCACAGCACGTCATGTTAGATTTCCTTGATGTGGCACTGAACGCTTTTGCCAGGAAGAGGGGAAATTGGGAAGTAGTGATGACTAGACAGAGAGGAGATGCATCAGAAGCTACCAGTATGCTAAGGTCTTTGGAGACTTTGTAGACATTAAGTAGTCAATCTGCAGCATGGGAGTGGGATGAGCAGTGCTGTCTGTGTATTGTTCATCCTGGTTGGATGAAGACGGGTGGCCGTGGTTGATTGCTGATGCCTCCAGTTCGCTCTGGTCGAGAAATACTGTTTTAGTGCAACACAGTGGCCCCTTTGTATAACAGAGCTCCAATGGTCATTATCTCACCTTGGATTCAGTCCCTCTGCTCAGCATTGTTGCCGCCAGATCGTTCCACAAACTAGCGGCTCGGACGTGGGTAAATATCATTAAGTCTGGTTGGAAGTTGTTTGTCATTGTTATCATTGCATGATCTTAGCTACAGCCTTCTGACAGATCAGCATTGCTAACTCTGGTTAGCCATATGCATGTGACCCACTATGATTAGCCGTGTGTGTATGTGCCTGGTATGGTTTGAATGAACACTGGTTATCTTGCTCTGGACTGGTAAACATGCTAATCCCTGGTAGGATATTGCTGTTCTTCTTTTCTCTGGGCTGAGCAGTTCTGGACATGACTGAGAGTGTTGGTGTAGTTCCCTGTATGGCTGGAAATGAGCATACTGTCCCATGACTGTCCGAGGAGGAGCTGTAGTAACCCAAGTTGAGCTGGTGAATTCATACTGAGTGCTGTTTCCCTTCCTTTGGGTGCTTCAATCTGTGTGCCTAATGTTTGCAGAGCTTATCGAGCTGAGCAGTGTCCTTACTAGATGAGAATTGTTGGCAGTGACTCACCATTATTGACCATGGATTGATATTTTCGGGCATTGATCAGCATTGTCAAGTGGCACAGCGAGTAGAGCGCTCGCCCGATCCCGGCGGGGTCAAACTCAGCCTTTCATCCTTCTGAGGTCGATAAATGAGCACCACACACCGTGGGTAATAATAAGCAGCTCTCAGATACCTGTGGGTTCTTAGCGCTATATAAATGCCTAATTATTATTGTTATTGTTATTCATGATGGGCATTGTCAAGCACAGATCTGTCTTCGTAGCACTGGATCATCATTGATTGGCCCTGTAACTCGTGGATCAATACTACTGAACATTGATTTCCATGGATGGGCATTGCCAGCCATCGATCTCCCTTGTGTACGCTGGACCCCCTTTTCAACTCTTGCATCAGTATTGTTGACACATTTGGGTTTTGTCAATCAAAGATCTGCCTTGGTAACCATTGTCTTGTTGGCATTTTTTTAAGCATGGTTAAGCTTTGTCAAACATAGATCTACTTTCTTACCCATGAATCATCATTGTTGGCATGGCTCAACCCAACACTTGGATCAGTATTACTGGACATTGATTGCCATAGCTAATCCTGGATGTACACTGTTAGCCTTATATCGCCTTTGTTTCCCAAGGAAAACCCTTGTGACTCTGCATTTGTATTGTCAAGCGCAAAGGGCTTTGCCAAAAACAGATCGGCCTTGTTAACCATGGATTGGCATCGTAACTTGGACGGGTATTACTCGCATCTACTTGTTCTCGTTAAACATGCGTGGCCATTGTCAACCATATGTGTGCTTTGGTAACCATGGACCTGAAACTCTTGCATCAAGAATCATTGACCATAGATCGAAATTATTGACTTCAATATGTAACAATACTTTTCCTCGTGATCATGATTGTTGACTATTGACTGGCATTGTTGACCTTGGATCCGCATTTCTTGAGACTGATAACCATTGGTGAACATGGTTCAGCATAGCTGACTACGGATCTCATTGTTGAACATGAATGTACATGTACTAATGAAGATCATTTAACAGTACCAAGTTCAAATGAATTTCATTGATGCATATTTTCTGCTAATGCGTCGAGAAAGTAACATTTGTGAAGACGTGTTTTAGAAACAAGTAGATTCATTTGTTCAAACTTAAAATAGTGACAGCAATGTGCATTACTGGACTATTCATTTAAGGCAAACTCTGTACATGGGAGACATAGAAATCACTTTAATTGTAACTTAATTGCTATAATTGTCCCAATGAAATGTTGGATTTGACATATAATCCTGCCAGGTGCTGGAAAAAAGTAAGATGAACATTGTAATGAAATTAGGAAAATTATTTTATTAAATAGAATAATATTGCGATACATGTTCGTGTTTGGGAAAGTATTTTTAAAAACTGTTGCTACAACAGATATTAAGTTGGTTTGACTGTTTTCTTTATTTGATATGACATGTAATGATTTGCCATTTTTCTTATATATGTGTATGTGACTTTAGTGGAATGATTGCAAGAACATTTAGCTCAATGGATGACTTTTGTTGAACATGGATCAATATTACTAACCATGTATCAGCCTTGATAGGAAAAATGGGCATTGCTGACCGCTGACAGGCATTGCTGACAACAGGTCAGCACCGTTCTCTATGTATAAAGGTTTCAAGTACATTATTCTCATTATTATTATTTGGGTTTTTATTGAGCACAGACATAGCTTTGGGAATCAACAGAGCGTTTTACAATCATAGCGGGAAGAATAAGTTTAGGGAGCGGAGAAACAAGGGTGTGGGGAATCTGACAACAGGGGAAGGAGGGAAATAGTCAGCAATGGATCTACAAGCAACCAGGGAAGGAAACAGTGGGGATCAGATTGCCCTATTTCAGGCTAGGTGGGGAGTGGGCTCTGTATGAACCTAGGTGTTAGAGAGGAGCCATTCCTTGAAGAGGAGGGTCTTGAGCTTCCATATATCTAATCTCTTAACCTTGGATTAGCATTACTGATAATGGATAGTATTGCCAACCAAAGGTCTGCAATATCGACCATTGATCATCACGTACAACGCATCCACACTGTTGGCAACCATGAATAAGCTTTGTTTACCATAAACCAACAAAGCAGACACAGGATCTGCATTGTTCACTCTGGATCAGCATTTTCTAGCACAGATCAGCAGAGTTGATAATGGGTCTGCCGTATTGATCATTAGCTGGCTTAGTCCTGGAATTCAGCATTCATTTGCCTTAGCAAATCAATTCTACCACATCATGTCTGCATAGATCTCAGTTTGAAGAAAAAATTGCTCAATGGCTTAATGCATCTGCTGTAAACATCTTTTCACCCTGAAGGCCGCAGGATGGTATCCTCAGTGAGGGGGAGTAGTCAGATGTTTCTCCTTCAGAGGTGTTTAATAGCTACAGTTGTAGTTCCACACTGTACTTAACCTCTAGACTGTGGCATTAAGTGATATATTCATATGAAAAACACAATGATTCCATCTAATTTTGCTTCCTAGCACCCAGCATGGAAACATCTCAATATGCCTAGAAGATGTGCAAAATGTGTACGCTCGGGTGCCAAACTGTTCTTCCCAGTTGACTTCAGTGTCTTTGTCTCCCATTGCAGTCAGTCAGCCTCACCAACCGTGGCAACGATGGCGGAGACGTGCACCAGACAGTGAACATCAACAACCAGGACAACATCGCCAACATTGACACCAACGACGGGTGGCACTCCTGGAACTCCATCTGGGACTATGGCAGCGTGAGTACTGGCCCTTTCCTTCTCACCTGAAGGCAGGATGCGGTTCTGCTCAGGGCACATGTCGATTGCTGAATGCACGCAGGCCATCCAGACCTTTTCACAATACCACTTAAAATCGCTTGCTTCAAATTCAAATTCTCTTAGAACTGGTCAATCTGCTCCATGCTTTTTTAATTACATCACTTAATAATTCTATTACATTGCTATTTATTGAAAGACATAGGCCCTGATTTAAAAAATGTCTTTTTCTATGGGAAAACCCCATTGAAAACCCATTTGTAAATCTGGCCCATGATGCACTGGCAAAAATAGGTAGCCTTCAAGTTGTTTTTCAGAACCCAAAGCACTGCAATTAGTTGAATGATTTGAGTCTGCCCTTCCAGGAAGAGCCATCAGATGGCGCTGCAAACAGATTAGAGCATGCATGTGCATGGTTTAGATATCGAGCAGATGCATTGGGCCTGATTTACAGGAGGGTTTTTAATGGGATGTTCCCATTGAAAAGCGCTTTTGCAGATCAGGAACATAGCGCCTCCTGTGTGTGACCTTCACAAATTTCAAGGTCTTACGGATTTATGCTATGTGAATACCACTGGCAATTTCCTGTTGTAATCTCTAAAATATATAAAGGAAGTACTATGTATGAGGATGCTTCCAGAAGCGTCCACATACACAGTTCTGCATGGGCACGATTTAGAGGTATTCACACAATGCACTGTGGGACACATGATTTCTCTGCAGGTGGCAGCTGGGCTGTCTGTTAATGCCCTCTCAAACTGAATCATTATGGCAGATGTTTAGTCATTAGCAATACAGGTGTTTAATTTTGTTTATTTTTTTTACAGGGGTATGTTGCAACACGCTTGCTTGCAAAGAAAGCCTGTTACGTGAACAAGATGAACAGGAACGTAGTACCCAGCATTCAGGACCTGGCACGCTTTACCAAGGAAAAGAGGGTAATTCAAGAAGGGGTGCTATGGGGGATGGGCAAGGAGGGCATTACGAGTGGCTGGCTGGAAGCAGTTTCAAAGACATGTCTTTTGTTTTAGAAAAAAGAAAGCACTTTGGATTACAATGCTTTCAAGGAGACTTCATGGGGGAGAATTAAAACGTCCCCATAAAACTTTCCATACCACCCGACCGCAGCCTTTTATCCAAGCACCGCTCTTATCTATTCAACCGTGCTTCCCCCTTGAGTGATGCTCTAATGCTTTCTAGTTCCGTTCCCACACTATAAATGCCAACGCATACATGGAATCATACATACATACAAACATACGTACATGGCTTTGTCAGACAGAATGAAACATCTCAGAGTGACATTTAACTTTAACAATGACAGACATATTTCTCCCTGGCAGCTGGTCAGTGTGTTGTAGCTGCCAGTAGTGGCAGAGGCAGCTTTTGGTGACGTGGATAATAGGGTACCAGTGGGAAGGTGCTGGGTACACTGGCCACCAGGAGTGAGCCTGGGGAAGGGGGGGTCACTGCCCCCCCCAACCCTCTCCTGACTTTACCACTTGCTGGCATGCTTTGACAGTGATAGAGTTTCGGGGTCATGTGTGTTTTTCACGCCTATGGCATCTTACTGTGATGTGTCATCTCACCTCCAGCCCCACTTGTTGACGCTATCTCATTGCAAGTAACTCAATGAAGTGGCTTTTTGAGCCATGCCTCCTGAAGCCATCTCTTTGAATTCTGTGGTTTATCTTTTTTTGGCATTTTCCCACAATAGGAGGAACCCCTGTTAACACCTACTGACCCCCCCCCCCTCTCTCTCTACTTTTACTTTTATTTTATATATTTTTCCGCTTCATATGTTCCTCTAGTTATGGTGTATTCCCACTTCATGTTCAGTATTTAAATATTGGCATTGCTCCTTTTTCAATTGTTTTCTTACAGTTTTGTGAGTTTGTGCTTGGACCAATAAGTACGATTTCGCTGAGATGGCCTTACACTGAAATTACATTTAATTGAAATTAGTTTAATTTAAATCGGTTTCATGGGAACGGATAGCATGAAATCCACCAGTACTGTATTGACGGTGCACAAAATGACTGACCACCCTCTCTGTATTGCCTCCGCCTCCATTTTGATCGCAGGCCCCAGGAGGAGCACCCCCACGCACTCTGCAATACACAGCTACCAAGGCCCAAGTACAAGACCTGGCTGAACTTGGGAAACCCATCGAAGCTCTCTGCAGAGACATCCCCACTTACTTGTCTGAGGAGGTTCAGGGTGAGTATCTGTGAAACCTAAACCACCAGAGGACTTGTAGTGATGTTGTAAGATGTCAATAAGGCTAAAACATGCATTTGAGGTTGAGTCCAAATTTCACTGTAGCTCTTGGTTCTCATTTTTTTGTGTTTCTTTTTAATTGATGAGCATTTTCCACTTGTTAAAATCTTAACGTGATTTAAAGCTCTCTTTTTGTCTGCCACTGTCTGCGCCCCCTCCCCTTTCTATGTTTTCTTAATACATTTTTACTTATTAATTGGGTCCCTTTGGCAGTTACCTCTCTTTGTTGTTTCACCCCCTTTTCCTTGTTCCTCTTCTGCATTCTTTCCTGGTTTTAAAGTTAATTTGGGGATAGAAACTACAGGCCATGTAGGAATGTGACTCAAAACCCCAATGTGAAAGAAACAGCTCCACTGGAGAGTAAATGCACTTTAAAAGAAAAAACAGGTTTATTGCATGCTGTCCAACAGAAGGGTTAGTCAGCTTCATAAAATTGAAAACTAACAAATCCTTGCCATGCTCAAAAAAGTTGCTCCTTTTTTTGCACACTGAAGCAATTTACATAATTACACATTGTATTACAAAGTCATCACACAAAATACCATTGGCTAATCCTAAAACAAAGACATTTAATCTCCCTTTGTTCTCCAGCCCCATTGGATACATTTACCAAACACTATCCCCTTGTGATCTTCTTTCATAGTCATTAATGATGTAATCCACATAATACATTTATCGTTCATGAATAACTCAGTTTATCATTCAGGCCATGTGACAGAAGCCCATGAACCCAGATGGTTATTGTGCAAGGCTTTATATAAACATTGCAAGGCAAAGGGGAGTGAGATAAATAAATAAGCACTTCTTTGAAGCAGCAGGAAATTCTTATCCTCCCAGATGTTCTGGGATTCCATAATATTTTACCTGCATTTCTTCATGTAATCCTATTTGTGACTGCCATCTCAAGTCATATAGCCTTCAGAATACATTCTACTTATTTGCCTGAAAGCCCATAAACCATCAGCTCTCAACTTACCCCTTTTTATAACTGGACCTTTCTGGTAATCAAAAGACAAGCCTTCGTGTGCCCAGGGAAATAACACTTTGCATCAAAGAACCCAAGGTGGCCATAAAAATCTTTCCATTCTGTTATTGCCTTCAGCCCTTAACGTTATCACAACTGTCCATGTGCGGTTTGTTTCCTACCCCCTTCCATGTACTCGGTCATCCAGCTCTCTAAACCAGGCAAAAACCCAATCCTGTGAATTCAGGGACTGTGCAGCCTACTGAAACTCCAAATAGGTCAAACCTGCATTCTGCAATGTCTCCATGTTTTTTTCCCAATGCCCTAAATGTGTCTGCAATCTAAACCATTGTTGAATTCCCACATTTTAGTTTCCCCTTCGATGAACTCCTCTATCAAATTCATAAAGCTCCCAACTACATACTTCTAAGTGCTACAAATTGTATATTGCACAATACATTGTATCCAAGCCAGTGCTACTTATATTGCTGCCTACTGAGACTCTAAAATGTATTCAATTGGAACACAAAGTAACGCTCATTTCAATTCTTCTAACTACATTATACACATATTTAGTTGCAGCATTGCATCTAACCCAGCTACACCATGGGCTAGTACAATTTGCGTAGTGTGAACCTCTTTCCCAACAGCCAACTTACCCGATTTCAAGTCAATTAGTTAAAATGTCACCGTAATTTCAGAATTTTCAATTTGAAGGGCCTCATTATGACCCAGGCGCTAAGTGTTTATCGGTGCCGTAAAAGGCTGCAGCGCCGTTAAACACTTAGCGCCTAATTACGAGGTCCCTTTGCGGGACCCGACCTGAACGGCTGGTGTAGACCAGCCGTTAAAGTAGGGGCCTGCAAAGGGACCTTGGTGCTAATTACGGTACCGCAATTTGCGGTACCGTAATTAGCGCCTTCCCTATTCCCATTGAGCCCTATGGGACAAAAATAGCAATGGGGAAGGGCCATGGCGGCATGGGGAATTACCGCCCCACCAACCTCGGAATGGGGTGGTAATTCCCCATTCCGCCATGTCGGACGCCGGCATGGAACATGGTGCTAATAGCACCATGGTTTAGCGCCGGAGTCCTAATGAGGCCCGAAGGGTATAAAGTATGTAAGAAGCTTGCAGGTAAGAAGATTAACTTACTCATGCTCTAGTTTCAGCCCAAACTACTTGAACATTGGGCAAAACATATTTCTATTTTTTAAACATAGCACATATTTGACCCTCAGGCCCAACCTGAATCTTTTTCAGGGCTTTTTTTGCAGAGGGTTAAGCAAGGTCTGAGTTGCAGATGTGGTGAACTTTTCAAATGCTTTTCGCACTGGTGAGAACTAGTTGCACATAATTCAAGTGTCATGTGGCCATCAAAAACTATCCAGAAATTCAAAAGTTAACAGAGCCTTCTGTGACACAACTTACTTTGCATTATGGGAAGGTGCTCCTGAAAGGGAAGCCACACCGCCTAGTAATGCATTTCTTTAACCATTTACAGCTCAGCTGTTCACCCACTAAATCATCCAATGCACCGCAAATCAAAACAAGACATTATAAATGTGTAAATGCCCAAAAAGCAGACCGTATTGAAAGACATCTGAAGCTAGTAGCAGAAGTTAAAAAGTTTAAGAGCAACTCAAGACTAGCTTCTGTAGTCAGCAATGCCTGTGAATCACCGACAAACATGTACTGAGACCCTATCCTTTTCTGTCACCCAGCCCTTCCTATGTCAACTGTGGTGCCACACAACCAATCAAGTTTCTAAGTAACCAGGCAATATCTGCTTGTATTCCTAGCGATATCGTAGCCACCCTCGGGAGGATGGCTCAGGGGCAACATGCTTGCCTTGGAAGTAAGATGACATAGAGCAACACAGGTTCGATCCCCGGGTCCGCGTTTAGAAACCTCTGGGTATTAAGCACATTATAAATGACCAATCATAGCATATCAACCAGGGGCCTTTCTACACCTCTTGTTTTTCTTTTACTTACATGTTGTTACCTGGTTTATGGCACTGCCGCTTTCTGCTCCAGATCCTTCTACCATGTGGTTCCTCTTAAGACTCTCTTCCTTTTCTGCCAGCACTTCTTGGCAGCCATGTTTCTTTGTCTTTTATCACCCTGTCACCTCCAGTTGTGCTGTGTTGAAAGTGCGCGTGTGCTTTCCTTTATAAACAAAGCATCCTCGCATTTAGCTGGCTTCAAGACCCTCACTTTTCTCGAGCCTTTGACGCATGTTACAGCCTGAAACTGGGGGCTAGACATAAAATGATCTGGTCTATAGACGCCATGACTGAGGATGAAGAGGTAAAACGTAGTGGTCAAAATAATTAATTGTACATTGAAATTAATTAATGTAAACAAATTCATATATAGACATTATAAATGAAGAAAGTTACAATACTAAATTGATGATTTTACGTTTTTCTTAAAAAACGGCAAATTCTGTGCAAACATATGTATTTCGGTTTATGAACGTGTTATTGTTTTTTCATTGATTTGTTTGTTTGGGGCATGATTTGTTTGTTTGGGGCAGCCTCTGTTATACTGGCAACTGAGCTCAGGGGGCCTAATTTTTCACTTGAATTGTTCCATCCGTGAATGCCTATTTTTAATATCAGAGAAACGCCTCATGCGGCTAAGCCCCCAATCCTCATCCTCAATCCACACATGATATATATCTGATCTGTTTTTTTTGTTTCTAAATACCGAAGTAGGCTTCTTTTTTTATTGTTATTTTTATCTCCAGCTAATTTTCAGTACCGTTATTTGAACCCCACCGTTTTCAACGTTGTTCATGTTTACGGAGTTCTTTTTAATGTATGCCTTTATGTCTGTTTTATCAAGTACATCCACTGTTTATTCAGTGAATACATTGTCAAACTCTGGAATAGCCTCTTGAGGTGACCTGCAAAGGAGTAGACGAAACTAAAATGGCAGCCATGTGCACTGGTTACCTGGCTTTCCTCTGTACCAAAGGCCCAGGTTCCTGCCCTCCCAGTTGCACGCCTACACTGCCGTTGGCAACCCTGCACTTGGGGCTGTATCTGCAACCCTACAACCCACAATACTGGCATTTATCTATCACCTGTTTTTCTGCACTTAACCGTTGCACTGCCACCTGCTGGCCACACTTATTGTTGTTCAATGTTTGAGATCCTACGTCTTGCACTTGCTTTTCCTCCCCTTCCCCTGGCACTTCTTCCTTTCCCTCTGCCATGCACTTGAGAGATCTCAATGTCACTGGGCCTAGTAAGATCGCTGTCTTGTTCCCTCTTGTTCTCCTCCCTCGTCTCGTTGTGCCTTGAAACACTTGTGTAAAGGTGCAATATAAGTAAAATATCATATCATTTCATAAAATAAATAGAAAACGTACCTCTGGTTACCCACCACACATGCACAGCTGTTTTGTAATTAATCCCTCCTATCCGCATCTGTGGTAGTGTTCAGCACTTTGATTCCCTCTTGTTGTGGCATCATAGATTTTGAATAAAGTGTCGCTCCTCCCTTGCAGGAACCAGCTTTTTCCACCATGCTGAAGGCTGTTTGAATGCAGGCATCCTAAGGCTGCTGGACATCAACATCTGCATCGGCGGCACGATCATATAAGAACCAGGGTCAATGTGGATCTCACCAGTTGCATGGGATGGTCTCATGGTTCTTAGGCCATGTGTGTGCTTGCATGCTGTAGCTGTGACTGCCATGTTACTCTCTAGTTGGCTTCAGTTCCCTCTTTTTGTCCCTGATGTAAAAGAATGCATACCGGCCATGTGTCTAATAAAAAATCATTGTTAGCATTGACTGCATTTTGCAATTTCGTTTTTGTTCGGGGACTAAGGGGGGGGTGGACTTTCTGCAGGTTACTTTCATTTCCCTGATGATGCTATGGCCCACCCTGCTTACTTAACTTTCTGCATGAGCTGCACATTGCAGCGATGGAGGCTCTGCTAAATGCTGACGGTTTTGGCCACACATAGGACCTGCTGCCCAGCATTGTACCATACAATGGGCCTCACTACGACTTCAGCGGTATTGCCGCCGGAGTCGTTTTTTTCCCAGCGCCTGGGAATGGGCAATTACGGGGTCATTACGGCCCCGCTGGACCCGGTAATTGCCCATTCCCGGGCGTCAGAATAAAATGCTCCCCATTCCCGTTTGAGCACCATAAGTGCATACAACATGGTCTGCTCACGGGTGCCGGTCCGCCTGCCAGGTCAGACCTGGCGGGAAAAAAGGCACGCGCGAGCAGACCTCGTAGTTTTGCCGGTACGTTAACAACAGTACCGGCAAGCTTACTGGTACCGTTGTTACTGTACCAGCAAACTTGTAATGAGGCCCAATGGCACTTTCTTTTGGAATATCATCTTTCACCTGGCGTGTAGAGCCGCCGAGGTCAACATACTGATATGTGGAAAAAGATGCACCTATGCGGGGAGACATTCCACATCTTGCACCAGTGTCCAAAATTATGCCAAGATGCACCTATGCATGGAGACACTCTACATTTTATGCCAGTGTCCACAATTATGCCGCCCCAATATTAAGGACTTTTGCCATTTCCGGAGGCTAGCTTTGATGCCCATCCTTGCACAGTTTTGTGGGGAAGGCTGAAACCTCTGGGCTAGCAGAATAAAAGGTGTGCAGAGCTGGCATATCGTGTTGATAGGTTTGATGATCTGGTTTGTGCACATGCAGCATGAAAATGAGTTTTTACAAGGAAGTATTGGCTGTATTAGGCAAAGAAAGTATGACAACTTGTTTTACAGGGACAATGCTCCCATACATCGTGCACTGGCAGCATTAGAGTATGTTTTAAAGGTCAATGCTGGTAAACATTATTGGCTACTGGGAGGATGAATGTGGGGCAGTACTGGCCCAGCACTGCCCTACTTTTATGTTGCAATGGTTATCGTGGCATACAGTGCTCACAGGCCTCATCATTTGCACACAAATGTGCTCTTATAGTGGCAACGTTCACATATGTTTAGCACAGTCAGAATGAAAATGTGCTTGACAGGGCAGGCAATGCTGGCATATACTGTAGAACAATGGGATGGCAGAACAAACGTGGTGTGGTTCTGGCATGTTTTATTGATAGGCCTCATGATTTGAGCAAAAACAGGCCGGGCTGACAATATGATATACAATGGCAATGCTGCCATATGTTGGATGCTTCTAACATAAAAATGTGTTTTACAGGGCAATGTTGGCATGTACCAGGTACATCCAGAATTAAATATTGTTTTACAGGTGCATTGCTGGTTAACATTGGTTAATGTCAATATGAAAACGTTTCTTTTAGGTCAATGCAGGCCTATATTTGTGGGCACTGTTTCAGCATTGGCTTGAAAGTGTGTTTTAGAGGGCAAAGCTTGATTCATTTCCATGCAGCATCATTATATACAAATTAATTTACAATTGAGTCATTTGAACATTTCCTGATGGGAACACCCCCTTTGCAATTGCTTTGATTCTCCATTTCCCATTAGTGTTGGAGTTTTATGCACATAATTTTGAGACAGCCCTTACCGGTTTTCTTTGGATACAGCCAGCATGAACGTTTGTTGCAAATCGCCCCTGTGTACTTTTGAGGACCTGGCATCTACTGGGCCGTTTTATGTGTCCCTATAAAGGGGATTGCACATTGTGTTAGTCAGGCCACTAATTGAGTTCAAGATCCCCTCCTCTGCACAAGAGCCATTAGGAATGCAGACATTTGATGCTGTAAAATTATGCAAATACAGTACCAACCCTCTAGAAGGTCTAGTCAGACTCATATTCCTGTGACATTCAAAAGTCAAAACGGCAGATTTGGTAGAATGCCCCTACTCCCACCGACCTACCTGCTTTTGAAAACAGGATCTTGAAATCTAAAATAATGATTAGTTCCAGCAAGCGAACTAGCATATTCACAATATATATGGTTGATGGGTCTTAGAAACGTCACTTTAGGCCAACAACTGGTTGCAAGTTACCAAGTGAAATCAGGTATAACTAATGATTGTCAGAAAATATGCTTATGCCTTGATCTGGCAACGCGCTAGCTTACGCCAACATAGCCTAATACCATCTCAAATTTACTCCAAAAAATGCATTTTGAGCAAACAAAATGTCCAAACATGTTTTCACTCAGTACAAACTTTTTTTGCACAACATATTCCTTCTTATTTCACACATTCACACACATTCGTATGTACTTTTCTGAAATTCACATTAGTTCCAGGACCTCTTTTGCTTCCCCCCCCTGCACTCTATGGCCTTCCTCTCGTCGTACGGCAACACACTATGCTCCGTTTGTATTCCCCACAAAAGCTCACAAATGTGTCTCAAATCTTACACAGCTCCTCACAGGATCCTTAACCTGTTCTGCTTCGCTTTCTAAGTATTGAGGGAAACGATGAAAACGTGCCACGAAGGAGCTTTGACGCAGAGACATTCTTTGAGAGCAGGCCCATATCATCACAAAAGCGGCCATTTTGCCTGCTCTCTCCACTCAGACATCTTCAAACTGAATGCATGAGCTCCAGATTAAACAAAGCCCCTGATCAAACAAAGTTAATGTAGACCAGATTACATGACAAATTTGGATCAGAACAAAATAATACAGAATGTGGCATGTGGTATGTGGGGAAGGCGTTGGGGGGGAGTCGCGCGCTTTTTTTGCCATTCATTAAATTGTAAACTGTGATATTGCATTGCATAGCATGTAAATATCAATCAATTGTGTGTTTAATATGACATGGCATGTGGTGCTGGGTCGTAAACCAACCACGGTGCTATTAGAAAGGTTGATAGTTAATGTATGTGTCATAGCACTGTAGGGGCATTTGCCAGGTATCTGGCATTTGCCATGTTGTGCCCTCACCTGACCATGTACTCACACCCATGGCTAGGTATTGTAAGGCTCTGGTGGGCAATGCTTCACAGCTACAGGCTACAGTGCAACTCCTTCCTTTTTGTTGAAGGGAAACACTCTGCTCTAATTCTGACCTGAGAGCATGCACTCCATGCGGGGGGAAGGGGAGGGTGGGAGGAGTTTATGATTACATAATCAAGAGGGCCTTACCCGTGTGTGTGTGTGTGTGTGTGTGTGTGTGTGTGTGTGTGTGTGTGTATATTCTTTTGCAATATATGACTTTGCATGTTACATTAATATTTGTTATACTGTGCCAAATCACCACCATGGTAGATTCTCAGAGTCCCTCGTCTTGACTAAGAGTAGGCCTATTGTGCCCCCACCCAAACCTTAGCCTGTGAAAGAGTGAGGAGCAGGGAAAAGATGAGGATGGGAAAGAGTGGATGAGTGCAACAGACGAACGGAGGGAGATATGCGGCAGGGGAGGATACACACAGAGTGAACTGTTTGGAATGAAGTACTTAGTCTAAGCCATCTCCTCAACCATCTACTATGTACATGACAACCTATAGAAATGGTCGGATGCGTCACCAAGCAGATAAAACTGAAAAGAAGTCTGGACACACAACGTTCAGTGCCAATACAAGTGTGCAGCCCTAATAAGCAAGACAAGCTACCCATTGGTTTTCCCAAATCGCATTGCTGCTTTTATCAATGGGCATCCATAATAGCAGCCTGTCCCTAGTACTAGCCCCAACCCAGGACTTCCCTCCATCAACCTTCAATCTATCACTATGGTGACCATCTCCTTAATATAAGCTCAATTGGAGATGCTGATTCCCTCCTCTCACATGAGATATGAAACACAACCATGATCCAAAGACAACTGAGTTCGATGCGACACTTCGGGTTGACTCAGCACAAGAGTGTAGCTCACTTTGGGTGAAAGGGTGAAACTGGTTCTCTCGTCTGGACCGCTGCTTTGTATTGTGACGAAAGCTAAAGCAGTTCATGCAAGTTAAGGTCTAAATACCTCTCAATTCAACATTTCTTCGGTGGAGTACATCTTTTCAACCCATTAATGAAAGCTGACTTCCCTGAGCAGGATGTTGTATCAGGTGTGTGCTGCATTGATGCCCTAATGATAACATGCCTTACAATGGCCTTCATGATAGACTTTGGGGATGGGGGCCTTGGATCTGGTTTGGGGCTATTACCCACAGAGCAAAGCCCAGGATACAAATAAATGAGCCCTCAAGGAATTACTCGGTATTGGTCCTGCCTGTGCTGAGATATTTCAGCCCTGTGTGCAGTGTCAAGTGCAGAGCAAGTGCAGCTCGCTATCTAATCGGTAGTACAAACATTGTAGGCAGGCGGATAAGAGAGTTCAGATTGCAAAGTGGGCACGCCCCAGTTCCACACCTTGCACCGCGCGACGAGTCACCTATATAATCCGGGGCCAGGGCAGCACTAGACTGTGCAGATCCTTCACAGACTCTCCAAGCAACAGGATGAAGCTGACTGTGAGTATCTGCTCCTTTCTACAAAGATATCATAGCGCCGACATGCCACTCTGGGTGATAGGGCGGGTGAATAGGGAAGGGGAGGACACCTGCCAGCAATGCTATGATATTGTAGGTCTTATTTTAGATGGTACATCACTAATAATAATACTAATTTAGCATTTATATAGCACTACAAACCCTCAGGCATCTGAGCGGTGCTTATTATTACCCACGGTGTGTGGTGCTCATTTAGTCGGCTCTGCACAGATGTCAAAGAGAGGGCTCTACTCGCTGTGCTATCGACCAGCTCTCATTGGCTGTATATTGCCACAATACCACCATTACCCCTCTACCAGGAAGTAATGGTAGCCGTATTTATATTGGATTAGTGGCAGCTATATGTGGTTAACGCTGGTTGTAGATATTGTCAGTGGTAATTACTACCAGTGGTAAATAATATCAACATATTTTGAGCACTCTCGACATTGGGCCTCATTCCAACTTGGGCGGTAAGGGATAACGGTCACCGGTAAGGAGACCGGTGCCGTTAAACCCTTACAGCCCAATTCCGAGGTCCCTTAGCGGGAACCGCAAAGAACGCGTGGTCTGACCACACGTCCTTTACGGGTCCCGCTAATGGACCAGGGCCCGTAATTAGCGCCTTCCCCATTCCCAGTGAGCCCTATGGGGGCTCAAATGGGAATGGGGAATAGTTGGTTCAATGGGGACTTACCGGGTCCTCCAGGGTCGGAATGACCCAGTAAATCCTCATTCAGCCAGACCGGACCCGGACCCGGTATTGGAGGCAGCCATGGTGCTAATTGCACCATGGCTACCTCCAATCTCGGAATGAGGCCCATTGACATTCATTTTCATCAGTGGTAGAAATCTACCACTGGCCACACATCTTCAAGAAAATGCCACTGTCTAAATAACATGTACATTCATTGTAAATAGAGAGCTATTTTGCTAAATACAGTTAACTACATGTGTTTTATGTGAAAAAACATCACACATCATTTGGATTTTTGGCACTTGTTTATGTAAGTAATGTAATGTAAAGTGGTCTCAGATATAGCGCCCTTCTGCCACTAATGTTGGCCTTGCTGTGCATTGCTCTGTAAGAAAGGAGGGTAGGGTGTGTTAGTCGGATTGTAGGGAGGCAATGCGGAAATCTTCAGTGGTGAAGGATGGAGATCGGAAGTACCCATTACCTGTGTGTCAATATGAACATCTCTATTTTGTTTGTGGTTGGTACCGACGGGCAGGTTGGCCATATGGGGAGCCGCCAGATTGTGGAATGCAAAAATGAACAGTGTAGTTGTGAATAGAAGATGGATAGGGTCTGCATCTGCTAAGGACATTAGACCTAAGAGGTCATCTGTAGGATTGTGGGAGGTGTAAGGATGCAAGAATTTAGAAGTGAGGGATGCGGAGGGTGGAGTGTGGGGGCGAGGCTGTAAAAAACATTGCGTGATCATCTCAGAATGTATTGTGTTTTTGGTTGTAGCACACATCATGTGTTTCTGTGATTAGAATGACTGGTTATAATTCCACCAGTGGTCGATGGGTGGTTTTCCAGCAGATCACATTTTTCAGCCTAACTATATTTTGCTCATGTGTAATAGGTAGCCCCACGGCTGTATTGTACCGCTTGCCACCAAAGTCAGCATTCCACCCGAGCCTAAATGAGACCCTGCTTCTTCTAAACATTATGTTCAGTGTATGCAGTTGAAGGTAGTGGAGGCTTTCCTGAGAACAACCAAGATGGTAGGAGGCATGGCAAATTGCTGACCTTTGTGCAAGAAGTCAGTGCTTGTGTTATTGGCAGCAGTTGAGTGTGCAGTGCTGCCTACTTTGTCCCACATGACTGCCTTATGCCTAGTCATAGGAAATATCTGTGTGTCAGACAGTATTATACAATTTTACCGTATTTAAAAGCTTGCATGTACAACAAAACCAAAAAATGCTACCACCAAAGGTTCGAACACTAAAAGTTTGAACCTTTGGTGGTAGCATTGTAGGTAAGTATAAAAAAAAAAGACTGCGAGGGCTGCGGGTACTGTGTGGTACAGTGAGCGGGGTGTTGCAGGGGACAACCTTGCAGCACACCTGAGAAAAAAAAACGGGTGCTGCAGGGGTGTCCCCCTCAACACCCCGCTCACTATAGGTTACGGTATAGTGAGCGGGGATTGCGGGGGAAACTCCTGCAGCCCCCATAAAAAAAAATAAAAAAAATAAAAGGACCCTGCAGCGCCGGTTCCCGATCACAGAAGTGAAAGGGAACTGGCGCCGCAGGGACACAGCATGAAGAGAAGGTAAGTTGGGTTTGTTTATGTTGGGGTGTGGGTGGGGGGGTGTGTTGAGGGTGTGGGTGTGGGGTGTGTCATGGGTGTGTTGTGGGTGTGGGTGGGGGTGTGTCATGGGTGTGTTGGGGTGTGGGTGGGGGGTGTGTTGAGGGTGTGGGTGTGGGGTGTGTCATGGGTGTGTTGTGGGTGTGGGTGGGGTGTGGGTATGTTGGGGTTTTGTACATGTGTTCGCATGGGAAATGTACAAACCTTTTGTGGTTCGTACATTTCACATGCAAACTTTTCGGCTGTAGTAAAATCAGCCGCGGTCGGATCCCGTAGATCCGTGTCAGACTGCACACGTCAACCAGAGAGAGGTAAAGTTTTGGATGCGATTCATCACATAATTATGAGGGCCTTACCCATGACCTAATGGATCACCCAGAATATTACCCAACATGCTGATTCTTCTGGAAAGCCGGAAGGGATAGGGCAGAGCCAGTCACATGTTAGGCAATCCCATGCAGACCTCACAATCTTGTGGTGAACAGTGGTGTTTCTTTTTAGCAGCCCTATGTTAGTGGCCCAACCATGGCGTGGTCAGGATAGGGAGATACATCAATATTCCTTTAGGGAAACAAGGCCCCTTCATGGAGCAGAGCGAAGGAAAATAGGGAGAGTGGTGCTCCTGTGCAGAAGTTGCAATTCCAGGTATGTAAAAGCAGAGGTTTATAGCAGGAGTGTATGATCCTCCAGGTTCACATTGCCCCTCATCCATGCAGACCCCTATGTATCCCTGCTCCGCTCTCTGCAGGACATTCTTATACACTCATACAACATCGCCAAACCTTTCCCTCCTAAGAGCGTGTCCTAAACAAAATGTCTTTTTGACTAGCAAAGACATTTTTAAACACATTTCTTAAAACATACCTAGTTGCACTGCTTTCACTCCTGCAAATAAAAATAGGCATATAATGTAGTGGGAAGGAACAAGATGGCTGCAGCTCTTTAGCAAATACAGTGCCCAGTGCTCGAGGCCTCCAAGGAAGGGTATTGGGAGTGGACCCAGTGGGCCCGAGTGGGCACGTCTACAGGGAACTCTGGAGATGTCCCGGTGGGCCTCTGCGCCATGGGCTTCTTTTATGAGGGTACCCTGGTTTTCTGCTCTGCTTACGCCCTCTCCCATTCAGCCAGCCCCCTTCCTCCCCATTCACCACAACCATTTGAACTAGAACATTTCTCATGAAACCTCCAGTATGTTATTCCTCATTCTTAACCAATGTTATAGGTCAGTTTGTTTATGTGCTAAAATGCTTTTTAATCCCTAAATTGGACCACAGTGTTTTGAAATTCTCCATTTGGATAAAACAATGTTCAACTGTTCTTGCGGGAGACCCTCCCAGACACTAGTTACAGTGATTTAGCTCGCTTGCACTGTGTAATTTGGGGACACGTGTTGTTCACACGCGAGTGGGCCTACCATGGCTAATATGAGCACAGGTACGAGTGGGGATCTTAAGTGATCATTTTTGTATTCATATTTTCTCAGATCTGCCTCGCTGCCCTTCTGGCTGTCTTCCTGACCCCATCTCTTGCTGATGACGTAAGTAGAAATCACGTGAAGTTATAACACATTCTTGTTTAAATGTGTTATCTGTGGTCCATTCAGCCCTGACAACCACCCTTTCGCATTTATGCGCTCAACCGACAAAAAACCCTAGTGAAACATTCGATGTTCTGTCATGTTGTTCATTCCAAGACTTCTGTGGCTGTAAACCACAGGTCGATTATGAGTTTCCTGTTATCCCAGCAGTAATTCCGGTGGGAGACCAGGAAACTACTGTACCATCTCTGCCGACCGATATCTGCCTGTAGATCAGAGTCCCTACCGGCAAACTTGGAGTTGCCCGTCCAGAAAGGTGCCGGTGTACTTTGTTACTGGCACTTTATTTCCAGACTGGCCAACTCATAATCTGGGCCAAGGGCTCCCTGAGGTTTATGGTGTTCTCAGAGCCCAAAGAGAGGATAGTCCCACAGGATATTTGTGTGTTACTTTATTTGAATATAAAACTCTTCTTTTTTGGTAAAAGGAAGTGTGCACCTATTGACAAGAATGATAACCTTTATATCAAGTATTCCTACATCTACACCTCAAGTAGCCTAATACACTGAACCACCTAACCTGATGTCCTCAAAAGTTGGGTTTCAATTGTATCTGACTGCTGCATCATTAAGTATACGACATCCTTATGGTGTTATTATAGCCTATGGACCGAGGGAGAGGTCGATATTGACCTGCCACCAAGTTATGGCCCAAGGAGAAGCTGAGGGCCTTACATTGGGGAAGGGTCATTATCCCAAGTGATAATCCCCTTCTCCCCTGCACACAAAGTGGTAGGTGCAATACATATTTTTAAATGTTGGTGGTGAAGCAAATACTTTACTTTAATGGTGAGTAAAGTAAATAGACAAACTGAGTCGAAAATAGAAAATGTTTTTTGGGCCTTATAACGACCCTGGAGGTAACCATGGCGCTATTAGTGCCTTGGTTGCCTCCAAATCCTTATCGATTCCGCCATGGTGAATGGAGCAATCACCGCCCCATTCCAAGGTTGGCGGGGGCGGTAATTCCCCATTCACCATGGCCCTTCCCCATTCCCATTTTAGCCCCCATAGGGCTCAATGGGAATGGGGAAGGCAGTAATAACGGTACCGCAAAATGTGGTACCGTTATTACCTCTAAAGTACCTTTGCGGGTCCTGTCTTGTCCTTGGTTTTACCAGCCGTTAAGGGAGGACCTGCAAAGGGACCTCGGAATAAGGCGGTAAGGGATTACCGGCACCGGTGCCCTTACCGTCACCGGTAATCCCTTATCGCCCGGGTCGTAATGAGGCCCTTTATCTTGTGTTCAAAAGGCAAGGATGTCTTCACAAGTTAAGCATTTTAATTCACAAACTTGATAAAACAGGAGTGGGTATAATATGAGCATGCATTTGGCATCATGTAAAAGTAAACAGTTTACCCGTAGGAAACTGAAAGCACATACCCATGTTTTAGCTTTCTCTCTGGTTTGTTAAGTAGGATGTTGCTGAGAAAAAAAGAGGCCCTTCCAGAAAGGAAGTGTCTTGTTGAAATAACCTCTGGTTGGAAACTGCATTGTTGTTTCCCTGTCTGCTTTTGAAGTCAGAATATTCAGAATGCAGTCAATACCAGTAGTTATTGACAGTGATCTGAACATTTTGATTGGTTGAGAGGAGATCAATCATTAAGTCAATACTTGATTATTATAAATTCATAAAGTTTGATGATATCATCTTCACGAAAGGCAAAGATCAGGTAAAATGTTGATAGATAGTGACAATGATTTCCCTTGCATGTAATGTAAGCATACATAGATGGATAGAGATCATTATATGGCCCCTCTTTGAGTTGCAGCTCATGTTTACAATAGCCGCCATACAATGATAAGTAAGGGGCATGGCAAATGGGCTTAAATGATAGTAGATCATTCAACCTTCTGAAGGGCTGAATGCACCAACCGAAGCAGAGAGTGACCACCTGAGATATAGGGACAGTGGGAGAATTTGCATACTAGCCTTTCCATATGTCACCAGCCTTACGTACCCTGAGCCATTACACTGTTCTCATTGGTGCTTCTCACAAGCCATTATTTTCAACAGAGCTCCCAAAAGTGTGTGTGTTTTTTTTAATGTAACCTGCACCTGACAGTCCATCCTCACTGCTCTTCATTTCATGCCTGAGACCATAATCCACTATGTGATGCTTCTTCAACGTCACATCTGCACCTCTGATGATGATGATAGGTTATTTATAACGCGCTTAATACCCAGAGATTTCTAGGTGCGGACCCGGATATCGAACCTGTGTTCCTCTGTGTCGTCTTGCTTCCAAGGCGAGCACGTTGTCACTGAGCTATCCTCCTGAGATGAAATATTGTATATGTCACTCGTTCACACAGTGCTCTCCTGCAGGCCTTCCTTCAGCATCTCTTAAGATGCCAGACTTTATGCTAGGTTCAATGCCACGGGGTGCGCAGGACACACCTATTGGGTATTTGCTGCCCTTTGGACACCCCATCAGCACCTCCACAGAACTGAACATTAGGATTAGGATTAACCCTCTGTGCACCTTCAATTAGATGATGCTGGAGTGTGGATCTGACTAAGGAGTACTGTTTCGTGGACCCTTCAGTCACACCTTTAAATATTTCTATGGATTTGTTAATGAGGTTGTCTCTGTTTGTTTTTTTTTTTGTTTGTTTGTTTGTTTGTTTGTTTGTTTATTTATCTGTGGCACACTCCTTCCCTACCTCTACTGATCTGATGCCCTAGATTAGAGCATATCCCGTGGGGCTACCACATGCCATCCACAAGACTAGATGTGTAAGAGTAGAGATGCTAAAGCATTGCTTTATAATGGTTGTGCTCCCACAGTGCTGCTCTGGAGACATCCCATCCACTTGATCGGCTGCTTAGGGGTAGACATGATAAAGTACTGTTTTATAATAGGTTTTTTCCCATGGCGATGCCCTAGAGAGACATCCCATTCTCACCTTTAACCATTTACTGTTCTTTCCTGTAGTCTGTGCGCCTCACCAACCAAGGCAATGATGGTGGTAGTGTCAGCCAGACAGTAAATATCGACAATGCCAAGAATATCGCCAACATCAACACTGACGCCGGGTGGAACTCATGGAACTCTATCTGGGACTACAACAATGTGAGTAGCGCAGCCTCATACCTTTGTCATAGTGTGCATAGAAGATTTTGCTTTTCCCAACTCAATGGTCCCACTCGGAGGGGTAAAAGGAAGCAATTGGGCAAGTATGTCGTCATTGTGCTCATGAACTCCACGACAATGCTAGTTTTCATTCTGAGGCTGGGCGATGGTGGGAAGGACAGCTCAATCAGGTGCTTTCATTCCGAGTGTCTGCATTTCCTATGAAATAGTAAATACAAACGAATATTTGGTTTCTTTGCTAAAGTGATTCATTTCTCAATATTACTTGAACAAAATAAACCTGCCTTTTTATACAGCGCCAACTCCCTTAAATCTCCAAACATTGACCACACATGCTGCTCTTATGCCGGCCTGTGCACCCATTTCATCCACCTACATGGGATAACATTGGCTGGAGTTAACCCTATAACCTCCAAGTTGCAGCTAGCTCTCAGCAGCCTGCTCATTCACTCCTGTTGATGCCTTAGTGATGAGATTTCTTGAGCTTGTCTCAACAGTTGAGTGTTCCAAACCAGTAGAGCACCACTCACAGGTTTCGGCTCCCCCTAACACTACAGTAATTCTGGAACCGTCAGGCGTTAATGTGATCAGAGGCCCTTCTGTCTTCCAGGGATTCATCGCCCTCCGGCCCTTTGCCAAGAAGAGCTGCTACATTCACAGGATGAACAAGAACGTGGTGCCCAGCATCCAGGAGCTCGCCCGCCTGACCAAGGAGAAGAAGGTGACAGTTAAAGGGGCATGGGTTGGCAGTGGAGGGAATTATTGGTGTGCAGCAGCAGCATATAAGAAACTCTACGTAGCAGTAAATTTCTGAATGCATCAGGAAGCACGCGCAGGGAAGATAAGGCTTAAAAGACAAAAATAACCATAGATACACTCAACAAGTTTCAAAAAGCTATGACAAATCATTGCACGAAAGATCCGGCAAAGTTAGGGTTAATCAGGGCAGAAGGCCTACAACAAAAAGAGGGCGATAGGTAGCATAATGCACAACACCATCAAAGGAAGTTATTTTACCGGAAGTGATGTCAAAGGAAGGTAAACCATAGAAAGAGAAATCAACTTTGCAGAAAACATTTTCTCAGTTAAATAGTTGTAAATGCGAGGAGTAATTCTGAAGTCGCCTCACAAAAATGAATGCTTTCTTCTCAACATTCTCCAACCCCTGTCAAACCAGTACACATGAAAATCAAAACCTGTGAAACAAAGTACTCATTGAACCGAGCAATAAACCCAATATATCAATTTTCAGACAAAGGTTCCCCGTAATCTTAAAAGCGTTTAAGATTTTTCTGAAGTGCATTCCAGAAAGTAATACAATAATGCTGGCATGCTGAGGCTGCAGGAGGTTAGGGTGAGGCAAATGTGGGGGTTGCCAAATCTGACGCCTGCTGCCTGGTAGTTGCCTCCTGAGCCCTACTGTTCAGTAATACTGAGACTTGCGCCTGCAGCACAAATTGCACCACAACAAGTGCAGCCCACCAGCGTGCATGCGGAGAGAGAGTGAAAGTCACCAGCAAGTGGCCATGCTGTCTCCTGCCTCTCTCTCTCATCGGGCAGCTCACATAGACGCATGCGCAGGCCTAGCTGCAGACCCCCAGGCCCAGCTCTCGAGCTTGTAGGTGGTTCCCATTACATTGGCAGGGCTGTGATATTTTGCAAACCCCAGGGATAAACCATTTAGAGGGGTGGCTGCCCCAGCACTTATTTTAGAACCAGTTGAGTGCCAGTCCCGTTACCTCTCTGCCACCCCCATCCATTGCACTAATTCCTTGTCATGTATGCTTTATCATCACACCCTCTCTCCCTCACACCTCTCTGGAATGTTTTTCAGTTCGAGCTAGCTAATCCTCTACACGCCCACCTTTCCAAACAGGGGCCGTTTCCGGGCTCTCGTCCTCTTCCAATGCCATCTTTCTCTTTCCTAAATCCGTGGCACTTGTGACTGTAGTCAATTGTGTAGAGCCACAGACCTCCGCAGATGTACATGCGGCAGGGGCCTGGACCCCTGGGGTAATCCCACTCATGTGTCTGAGGTACGACCTTTCTGTTCTTTTACTTAACAGTAATCTACAGGCAAAGTAACTGCCGAGTAAGACAATTCCCTGACCCCTAAAGGTAAAAGCTGCCCACATTTTCAGCTGACACACCCCTTAAAAATGCAGTCACGGAGCCAGCAAGTGATGTTCCACAAGACCTGGATTGTCACCTCTTGTTGTTTTCATTGCTGTTCTATATCTTTACTTTTATTTCATTTTAGTGTGGAAACCTATCTGTCTGTGTTAGATTGAGGATTGATATTTTCTCAAATAATTTTTCTTTTAGATGTATTAGTGATGTTGTAAAGGTTTGAGAAATACAACAACAGTACATACATAAAATAGTTAATTTAAGAACATGTAGGACTCCAAGGCCCAGAATACAAAAGGGCGTGAGCGTAATATCCAAAATTAGCTTAACAGCTCACACCTTTGATCTTTATAAACTCTTCAGCTGTACTATTTTCAAGATTTAAATACATATCACAAAATAATCTAGTAAGCACCTGCCTGTTTTCTTTGTTTGACGTGTGAATATTGCCTGTTGCTTTTACGTATGATGTGAATAAAATGCACACCCACAAAAAGGTAAACCGGCATTTGCGTGTCTAACAGGGGACAACAGGAACTGACTACCACGGGTCTGCAAACATTGCCTCCCCAGATAATTTGGACTACAACTCCCATCAGCCCTACCAGGATAGTTAATGGTGCGGGATCATGGGAGTCATAGTCCAAAACATCTGGAGAGGGACAGGTTGCAGACCCCTGGTAGGAAGGAAGATTTTACTTTGCGATTGAGTTTACCTGTTCCCGTGAATTCGGCATATTTTAAGCATTGTGTGAGGGGTTAGAGGGGTGAGACGATAGGGGTATGGCTTTTGGATCTCAGCGTGTTCAGTGATCGGATTGAACATTAACACTTAACATTTGAAGAAGATGGTCACTATCACATTGCCTGCTTTGTATTTACCAATGCACTCTTGGAGAAAAAAAAATGACAAAAAGTAATTGGTTTTGTCAGGGGTGCTTGTCTCCACAAACTCCCAATACATGTTGGATCATCCCCCCATCGGTTGGTCTCGGCTTGAAGGAGATAAAGGTACATCTGTAAAAATGATAGGCTAACTCCACTCATGTCCACACTCCACCTGTGATCTTGGGTTCATCAGGTGAAGTATAACCAGCAGGAACAAAGCAGTTAAGTTACCATTGGTGATACCAATATGTGGGCATCACTGGGTGCATTCTGTTCATTTCTGAGGGCCTCACACAGAGGTATTGTCCAGTTCTGGAGACCACATCTCCTAAAGCAGAAGGATAGGTCAGAGGAGATCTTCGAAGATGGTACCATGTCTGTCCCAAAAATCTTAAGGAGAGAGATTAAAAGAGAGGGGATGATTGGCAGCTGTAGAAGAGAAGGTGAAGGAATGAGGAATGGAGGAACGTCGAGAGGGGCAAGATCTGGAGATAAATGGTAAGATGGAGTTAACCAAAAGATACTGACCGCCAAATCCTGTGGTTCTAATGTACCTTGTCTCCACCCTGTAGGATCACAAGGGGCCTGCACAAGCACCCCCTCGTTCCTTGCAGTATTCCGTCACCAGCACTAAAGCCGACAACCTTAACCAGTATGGCAAGCCCATCGAGGCCCTGTGCAGAGGAGTGCCATCCTACATCGCTCAGGAGGTTCAGGGTGAGTATCTGTTGGTGCCAAACATCTGAATTAGACAATCAGACCAGAGCCTTCTCAACATTTTAACATTGGGTTCTCTGCTGTATGCTGTAGAGGCTGCTTACAATCCAGATGCAACAACTGTTACGGTCTTGCGCGTACCTCCAGATCCCCTTTGTGAATTAGGCATAAGTTTATTGTTACAAATCAATAGTAACCATATCATGTAAAGGGCACAAGTGGCAGCATTTTAGTTCCGTTGATGAGTAATTTTGGCCAGGCTGACGGGCAGTGTTGTACTGTCTTTTGAGTCAACTTATTAATGCACGTATGGCAAGGAGCTAGGTGCAGAGTGAAGAAAACCCACATCGGTGCACACTGTTGGTCTTCATAATTGCAAAATCCTGGCATATGGCTGCCTCGGCCCCATTGGCCTTACCCAGGTACTGGTTGCACTGAGGACATTTCTGTGTTTCCCTAGTGTCCAGGATGCCACTGTTCAACCACTGTGTGGCTAAAAGCAGAGGTACAGTCAAACACCATGAATCCTAGCCTGGGCTCAATGAGTCTCTATCATAGACTATATTTTGGCACCCGCCTAGGCCGCTAACACGCTCCTTTGTGGCATTTGCCAGCCCCCTTTTCTAATCCGAATTGCAGGAGCACTGTCCAAGTACCTCTTTGTGCTCATTGGCTTGAAAAACACAGCGAGTGAGTTTGCTGGATCTCCTATTTACGTAGTTCAGTCGGCCAACAACACTGCATTCAACATAAACATTATACAGTGCGTATACATGTATACACCATTCATTCAAAACCTCAGTTAAAAACCATGACATCACACAAGCATAAAAGTATGCAATCAGGTATAAAAAAAAGTCCTACTTACTGATTTGAAACCTTTGTTAGAGCAAGCACCGACCTGAGGTAAAAGAGTGACGGGACACAGGATGCTTGCAGTTCGAGAGGTGTTAAAGACATTTCAGAGGCAACCGCAGAGGATGGGGGCAGGGCCAGCCCATACCTCCTGCACAACTATGTTGCACTGAACAGGCACAGACGCTGGACCTGGGGCCATTGGTGCACATGTAGCATTCACCCATGTGTAAACTCCTCCCCCACGACATTCAGAGAGGGCTTGCGAGCATCGCCTAGGGTTGAGTAGTCAGTGAACACACCCAGGATGATGCGGGTACTCAGTGACCTCTTGTTAGGCCGTGGTGTCCCCCAGCACACGTAGCAGCAGCACAGACCACGACGTATTCAGGTGTGACAGTGCCAATGTATGCACTCTTTTGCAATGATGCACACAACACTGGAGAATCGTGGACGCAAGCAGATTCCCATCCAACGTAGATGCTAACGCAATCCTACACATGTCAATCATTCTCTACGAATGTATGTGCTTCTTGGACAGGGCATGTGCGCAGACATGCTTACCATGGAACCTACCCCATCCACTTTTAAAAATTCTGCAAGAAGCAGGTCGTCCCTTAGACTCCCATAGAGTGACCAATGTCCAATCCACTTTACCCACACAGACGAGTCCTGAGCCTGGATGAAGGAGTATTTAGGGTTCATGGTTATAACACTTTAATATTCGAGTGAGCGTTTTGAAAAGTGGATTCAGCACCAAGGCCAATGCAGATTATGTATTTTGTGGTTCCAGCAAAAAACCCTTTTATCACAGACAACCCATGGTGTTTTAGGTACTTAACTATTCAATCAAACAACCCTTTTATCACAGACAGCCTAGTTTGTTTTATGTACCCAACTATTCAAGCAAACAACCCTCATGTCACAGACATATTTGTCAAATATAAAGATCTCTGTTCATTCTTATGTTCTTAAAATGCTGTTTGAGTTAATGCGCTGCCAGCAACCCTCAATGCTGCTATTTGGTCCTGTCTGCTTTTTCATGAGTAGTTTGAAAGAGTACAATAAATGTGTACCAAACCTTCCATCTTGGGATGATACCTTCTATTAGAAAATAATGTATATTGCAATTCTATGTTTGTTAATGCTTTTGCTCAGTCCGAATAGCCTAAGGTTCTTGTTGAAACTACAATACATACTGGAAGGCATCATTAAAAGTGAACATGGTAACATTTTAAATAATTTCCTTTGGATGAGAATTCACACCATTTTGTGTGAAAATGTCCTATCATTCTGAAGATGGTCTTTCTCAGATTAAAACCAATTATCTGTTTTTTCTGTGAGTGCCAAGGCAATGTTTCCTTTTGGGGGGGTGGCCCCTGATTGGTTGTTAGTGCTGCTTGACCCATACATTTCCTAAAGTGTCCAAAACCAGCAATAATTAACAAAGCAATATAACATTAATGCGACTGTAGATCCTGCAACCTTGTCCTGTGGTTCCTTCCAAGGTCTGTCACAACCCCAGCACCCCTTTGCGTGCACCCCTCACTGCCCCCAACGAGCAATGCACTATCATTCTGGTGGCTTAATACCTGCAGGATACACGCAATGACAATGTATGTCTCCAAATCCGAACCTCGTCACCACGTCAGGAGATGCCCCAGCCACTTCTGCCCTCATTCTAATTTTAAGATAAAGACATCACCGCCATGTGTTTTATATCTCTGGTTGCGTTTCTGTGAGCAACTTCTGGGGTGGGAGCAATTCTTACCCAGAGAGAGAGAGTGCAGAGAGAGATAAATAAAAAGATATCAGAGAGATAGAGAGAGAGAGATCAATAGATGTATGTGTGACATGCCTGGTACAGCAGGTTGTGTTATTAAAGAGCCCTGAACTTGATCATACACTTGTTATATGTTCACTCGCTTCTTGAACCTTTTCCCTATTTGCAAATGTTTCATTCGTGTCTCCCTCTGAAGTGCTACGGTACTACTGGGCGCGCCATCCATTCCCCGCGACATTCTTCTGAAGTATTCAGACTTCTTTCTCTTCCCTCCACAGGAGACAGCTTCTTCGCCTTTGGAGGAGGTGGCTGTGTCAATGCCGGACTTCTCTTCATTCTGGATATCAGTGTCTGTGGCGAAGGCGGAGTCCAATTCTAAATCCAGAAGTCTTGAATATCGCAGAACCCCAGCACCTTGGAGGCCTTGTTTGTTTTGAAAGATTGTGAAATGGCAAATTAACTATCTGTTGTGCTTCTTTGAACTCTGCAAATCAATAAACAGTAGGATTGCCTCCAGCAGTGGCATGTGTCAATCTTAATATTCTATTGATTGAGTGATTGGGTGTGATATGGCACCCATACCGTGCAGTCTTATGGCTAGTGTGAAAAACCTTTGGAATCTGATTCTCATAAAACTGTGCATCTAAAAATGAAGCACGGAATGTGCTTCTTACAGATTACCAATTTTTGGAAGTTATCCGGTCACCTTATTTGAAAACTAGCAAGGAGGACCAGGCATTTCTCATGACATTGGTTAACAACATCCCTGCTGTAAGCAAAAGTGTGAACTGGGGTGTCTAACCTAGCTCTTTAAGACGGGGTAGCAATACTTTGAGATGGATGGAGATGCAGAGTATACGCAAACATCAATAATCAAACTGACTCAGGAAGTTGGCAAAGTACGCCTGTTTTAATATCAATCTTAGACCCTTTCCTCTTCATCTTTGAGTGTTTGAATTCTCCTATCTCTTAATTTATCTTCCTCCTCTTCTTCTCCTCTTTTTTCTAGCTCTTCAATTGCTCTTTGACTGTTATCATACTTCCTTTGCTCCTCTGCTCTTTTCTGTTTTTTCAACTGTTTATCTTGATACAGCTGCTCTTGCCTTTGTCTACTCTTTCCTTTAGCCGTGTCTTCTTTCAATTGTTTCTCTCTTTGTCTTTTCTATCCTGTTTGTCCTGATCTTCCCTTTGCCTTACTTCCTCGATGCACTTTCCATCAAGTTTGAGCAAAATCTCACCGCCCATCCATTTGATTTGTTCTGTACGAGCGCAACCTCATCAGCTTTATCCTTCTCTCCTTTCCATCTTTTTATTTCTCTCTCTATATCTAGAGACATACCTGGTCGATCACTTCTCTCATTGTCCCGTGGGACTTTAGGGATCACATCTCTTTCTGGAGTCTTTTCGGGACTCTCGTCGCTGCTACATGCAGGCGACTTATACGTCGGGCTACTATACTCTGTTGCTTACTTAAGCTCTCTTAAAGGATATCATCTGTCATCTTTCATACTCTCGCCGTTTACTTCAGGCATGGTAGGGGGAGCAGAAGGCTCTTCACCCACCTCTATACACTGGTTAAGTATCCAGTCCTCAGGAGACGGGTCTTCCCTTTCCGTCTGGTACATCTTCCAAAGCTCTATGCTGGCTAACCTTTTTTGTAGCTTCTTTACCATATATGCTGCATGCAAATATGTCACCATATGTTGCAAGACTGCTTTGGACAGTGATCCCCCTTGTGGCCATGGCATGAACATTTTATCTGCAGTACCCTTAACCCATTCTGCACTGTACTGCTTCTGCTTGGGTCCGTGCTTTGGCAGCTGTCTGCACTAGTGTAAAAGCAGAGTAATGTCCTCCATCATGACATAGTCACAATCGACTGTCACAGTTTACCGTTATTTTACACACATAAATGCTTTCCAGAAAAATAATACAATATGAGCTTGCACCAATAGTCGCAGCTCCAAGCCTTTATATCACATTTACTTCAATCTATTTATTCACTGAACATCATCAGTCAACTATATAAATAATAATTAAATCTCAAATTTCAATGTTTCAACCAAAGTCTATTTTTTCCTTGCTTTTCAATGTTTAACTTCTTTATCACATACACCATACACAATATACAGATGGACAGACAAACTTATCGGACTGGCCGACCCACATATACTTTGGTCCATGCTCCCTGTGACCTTTCCTCTGTCCCTAAAATGACTCTGATCGGAGTATGACTCATCCTCTTTAACAGTCTTGATTGTTTGTAGCCTAAATACGTCCACTTGGACTTTAGGACAGGTTCCTTCTAAAACGTCCTTGAGGTAGGATTTCAGGCTTATCATATAGACTCTCTTCATCTTAAACTTAAACTGTGACGCTCTTCATCTTACAATATGACACACTTTGTATTCAATTTAAAGATAAAAATACACCAACCAACCCTCCGTTACTCTATCCCCATTTATCACTCTTCCCCACTCAGTGCTCATTCAATTTCCCACCTCACTCAGCCTGCTCACCATTCGCGTTTTCAACTTCCGATTCTCAGGATCGCCTCCTCCTTAACCAGCTGCTTCAACCTTCGGTTTGCTCAGCTTCTTGTAGAAGTCGGGACGGGATTTCGCTTGAAAATGAGGGACCTGTCCCACCTGTACTTGCAAGTTTTTTTTTAAACTGATGACAACTATCTACAAGGAGCTTCACGTTCTTTCTGCTAAATGGCAGAGATCGTCCAATATTACCGGTACCCCAAAACTTACTAGATCGATGGATTTTTAAACATCAGCTCTGCTACCACATGAAATGGGGTGTCTAACTCAGCCCTTTAAGACAAGGTAGCAATACTTTGAGATGGATGGAGATGCAGAATATACTCAAACATCAATAATCAATCTGACTCAGGAAGTTGGCAAAGTATGTCTGTTTTAATATCAATTATCTAAAACAGGGAGTTACAACAAACATCAACGAACTCGCTCGATCTTCTCACTCAAATCATGTCGTAAAAAACAACTTTTATAGTAAAATCTCATCATTACTGATGTCAATCTACGTGGCAACCTACAAAAACCTATTCGGAAAAGTGATACAATTTCAGGGAGCATCTAGGTAAACGTTTGATACTGGTCAGGGAAGGTGATTGGGTATCTAACATCAGGTGGGGCAACTAAGCCCTCCTTTAGTGCTGGTGACTATGAACATCATCAAATACATGAAGTTGCATTGATTATACAAACTATAGGGCTCTCAATTACATGTCCCTCTATAATTGGTTGGCACACTCGTACCCCTCTGCAATATTCAACACACGCAAGCAGCACGCAGGCTGGGATCTAGGTGCTGGTCGGCTGGTCATAACCATATCTTCCCACCAATAAACTTGTCATTCATCATCACCCTTGCAGTCTGCCAGTCAATTAGTCCTTTGAAGATTGGCCTTGGAAATGTTCTCTGTGCTTGAGAATAGGAGGGAGTATAGGCATACTCTGTCTTCTTGGTTTCGATACAGCTCGTCCTAGTATCTATTTTCATCCAACCACATGAATGCAGACCATGGTTTTGAGTATTTCTGCATTTAAAATACTATTAAATGATGAACCTCTGACGTCTTCAATGTTCTCGCTCCTCACCTAGGACAGGAGTTTTGTTCTTTTCACACGTTCTGTAACCATTGCTCAAACATTCAGGCCCACGGTGGCCTTGACTTCTTGGTCAATAGAGCCTTTCCTTGATTCACCTCCATGGTTACGCTTTTGATTTCTAACTGCGACACACTGAAAAATCCTTTCTACTCATGGTGTCCAGCTCTGCTAAAGTGCATTGTGGAATCATCCATAGTCCATAGATTTCCTATGCAACTATGTTGGCGCATCACCACAATCTATTCATTACATAGACAGCCTTAAGAATATGTGTGTCTACTTGCGTTGCTGCGACTGTACAATTGTAAAATGACTTGACATTTTCTTCATTATTTCTGTAGCATGAACATCTTCATCCCGAGCCGAAATGTTGCTAATCTTTGACACCTCTTCTTTAGTGCCTATAGAATGTCTATGGTCTTCAGCTTCTTCTCTCTTCAGGGTGCGTCAGCTCTGTTTCTTCATGACATCACCAATCTTCTCTTTTGCTCAGTTTTCACACTTTCTCTGTGATTTCATTCAAGTGGCCATCATATTGTTGTGTGTGCATTCATGGCTTTCTCAATGGGAACCTTACTTCCATGATCCTTGTCAGCATAGGTAGTCTCACTGGCATTGCATGTGTCTCACACACTGGTTCACAGCATACAGGCAACATGGGGGAGGAGCTTTGGGTGGTGATACTCGGCTCCACCTCTACAAATGTGTCCCTCCAGTGCATGAGTCCTGCTTATTCAGTGACAGTGTGCTACCCACACACAAAAGTCATCGTTCCAGTCAGAATCCTGGGGTGTGTGGGTTCCAGTGTCAGTGCAACAGAGAGCAGGGAAACACACAACATTGCCCAGAAACTCAGGACATGCTTCCAAGTGTGAGAGCACGATATTAGGACAGTCTGTTGGAGGAAGCAGGATTGGATAGATGGCTTCAGCTTTTTTCAAGCATCACTCAGATCCCATTTGAAAATGTGTTGTTGTTCATTTTGTTTGATGTGGTAAGGGTTGGTTATGTTGTTTCTATTTTCTCCTTTTCAAAAACAACTAAAAAGACAAGTTAATAATTATTCAGTTTACTTAGTTGTAATGTTTTGATTATTGGGGAAACAAGAATCAAGCAAGCATAAACATTTAAAAGGCAGGTGTCTTGCTTCAGGAATGTGGGAGTGTAGTTGATTTGTAGAGGAAGGAATCCCTCACGGGGACCTTGCATAGCCCATTTATCTGTTTGAGATAGGCCGCGCATCATTTTCATGTCTAGGGAGAAACCCTTCAACGGAGGCAGCTGTCTTTGCAAGCCCAGCAAAGATTACAAATTCATAACTCTAAATTCTGCACTGGGAGAGGAATGAAGATAAATGCAGCAGTGCAAAGGGGCTGACGCTCTGTCACCCGAAAACTGGTGATTGTTAATAGGGCTCCCTCATGCCCGTGCTTTGCTGGCTGCCAACTCTCAAACTCTTTAGCGCTCCTCTCCCACTCCAACATCTTCATGGTGCTGGGAATAGATCAAGGTGTGTAAATTATCGAGACAGCAAATGGTGGGAAATGGCATTCCAGGATGTAAATATTGAAACAACAGAAAATGGATACAAAACAAATAATTACCGTAAGGAGACTGACAGGAAGAATCTCCTACATAGGCTCAGTTTTCATCAGCCAAGCTTAATCAAAAATGTACCATATAGTCAAATGTTGCGGGTAAAACGCATTGTCAGTGACCCTGGGGATTATGCAAAGGAATTGATGGAGATGGGAAATACATGTATGAACAGAGGCTACAAGACGGATGAGGTTGAGATAGCGGGTACCAGAATAAGCACTAAATGCAGAGAAGAATTGTTCACTACGAAAGAAAAGGATAAATCAGAGCCACTGCTTGTATATGTATCCAAATATTCCACCCAGAGCAGCAGAATAAAGAACATTATCAAGAAGAATTGGAAAGCACTCGCATGTGACTTACAAGTGGAACATCTGTTTAAAGAACATCTGACATTTGCCTCTCAAAGGAGTAAGACATTTAGAGACAGGCTGGTGCAGACACAATCAAACAAACGAGTGCTGTCTACAATACGGAAGGGAACTTTCCCATGTTTCCATTGTAGTAACTGTGGGTATGTGCAAAAAAGTGAAACCATTAATCATCCTTATACCGGTGAAAAAACAGACATAGAGACTACACGACATGTGACACACAAAGCATAATATAATCAATCAAATGCCCTTGTGGTTTCTATTATGTCGGCCAATCCAAAAGGATGGCAAAACTGAGATGGAAGGATCACAGACCCTGCATAAGGAACGGAAATGTGAACTCTGCGGTGGAAAGGCATTGGCAGGATAAACAACATAACCTGGCACAGATACGTTTTCAAATTTTGGAAGTTGCCACCAAGAATGATCCACATGAGAATACATAGAAGAGAATTGACCAGAGGGAATGCTTCTGGATAGACCGACTTGGGACCCTTACACCAAAGGGGCTGAATGAAGAACTGAGAACTGAACTTTGCATGTTTTTTGTGACATTAGTAAATGTGCAATTTCTATTGGGTATTTGGTGGTCTTGTGACCATATATGCAAGGTATTCATAGAATGATCAGTAAGAGTGCACACATATTTTTCCTTTGTTTGCTGCACACAGTGTCTATATAAGAGAATGTTTTTTGTTATTTCATTGCATGTCAGTGCGCTTTGTCAGTGCACTTTACATATGTGAATCAGCAATCCTAGTTTTTCTGGAGGGAACGTTGCTCTAACAGGAGACATTTTTCGCACTTATACCAACGATAGGCCTGTGTAATATTTGATATAACATAATTTGTGTCTCAAACTGTGAAGCTACATGGTAATTTGCGTATTGAACTTTAATATGGACTTTAGCAATATGATCATTAGAACATCATGATAGACATACCTAGTTATGTGTATTGCCGTACATACATTTTATGACTGTAGATCAGTATACAGCTAACGAAGAATGGAAATGCATTTGACTAACAAGATTACAATCCACAGTGGTTACTGTACAAACATATTTATAACAAGCAGTAAGTAGCCCGTAGTTGATTTTTGTAGCTGTAGCTTTAGGTGTTCTATGGTTGTCGTTTCAGTTCGTATCCCGTTCCATGTGAGAGCGGGACGCAAGATGTTACTGCCGCAACGCCTTCATTGGTTTCCATAGGAAGCATTTTTGTGTTTGCAGACGTAGTGTTCCACGTGGGTGGTATTATTATATTTGGCGATTTTTGTGTAAGCAGAATTACTATGAGCAAATATAGCCTATATTAGATAATTGTAACTGCTACATTGCGTTTTAACAACACAGCGCAGTTATAGACCTTATCATCTCCTCCCATTACCATGGGAAGACGGGACACGAGGTGCTGCAGCGTCAGCATGTCTGCTGACGTGGCGCAACAACAGAGTTGATCTCCACAGTAACCAAATAAATGGTTTTAGATGATGAGCGCCCTCGCGGTGCGGACTCAGTGTTAATGCTGAGGCTGAAGCAGCAAGGTAAGACAAACACATCAGAACACAGACATTGGGTTTAGCTTACACATGCGATATTGTGCATTAATATAGACTTACATAGTCCTTACCTTCATAGTTTACGGAATTATTCAGAAGATTGAAATTACAGCTCTTAAGGTAAGATTTTGTTTTAGAGAAGTATTAAGAGGACCTTACATACAGTACAGAAGCATAAATAGATATCTGCTTGATTTACAGTGACAAGGCTCACGATAAAAGGCATGATTTACTAAACTAAAATGTATGATTTACTAAACTTGCATATTGTTTACATACAGACATAACTATGGAGAGGCAATCAACAATGTGCTTTAACATGACTGTGATGTTTCTTTTTTTATTTCTTTTTTCCTTATATGATGATTGGCTGACCATGGTATGTACACAATATGAAATGTGATATCACTTATATTATTTTATTTATGGATATGGTTCTAACATGTATATAGCCCTCGAGATGGAGCAAGTCTCTGAAATGCATCGGCTTTGAGCCACTTTGTGACTTAGCAATTGTTCTGCCTCAACAAAGTCAATTGGGAAATTGGTTGAAGTTGGAATAAAATATTATTTCAAGCATTTCCACAATGATGTGAATGACTTTTGGAACGGAAGGGTTATATAAATAGCCATTTCACTGAAATATTGAATCACTGAGAAGAACATTTGTATTATCACGATCAAATTGCTCGGCTCCAAGCAACATGAGAGCATTAAGCATTACTGGGCGAATAAACCTGATTTCTGTTTTTTGAAGTTTTGAGGATCTCTGCATGTTTGGATCGACTTAGGCCTAATAGCTCCTTTAAATTAAATATAATGTATTATAAACAAGAAGAAATATGAATGAACTAATCATGGTGCCCACTTCTCCGATTTTGATGGGACAATGGGAAACATCACCATTATAAGCTGGGTGCCACTCCCCTTCTCAGCCACCCGGTCCACTGGCTGAGGGAAATGTATGACAGCTTTGCTGCACTTCCACCATTCCATTCCAAGCCTGCAGGTGTTAGTCACAGTGTCACAGAAAGTAACGACTGTGACAACATTGCCCATTATCAGCCACTCCGAGATTGCCCAGTGACTGTGGGAAATAAGAGCTGCTGTTGAAGCATTGTTGAAAAGCTGTTCCTGTGGTTGTACTCCCTGGCAACATGATAGCATAACTTGCTGAGATTGCATAATCATGTTTTAAAATGAATCCCACTTCTGCCACCACATAAAGGTACTTAGTTCAGTCGTGAGACTGAGTTTAACAAAACATTCTTCTCTACATTCAGGCTCATGCTTTCTGTGTGTGTGTTTGTGTGTGTGTGTATGTGTGTGTCTGTGTGTGTGTGTGCACTTGTGTGTGTGTGGGTGTGTGTAAACTCTTCCCTGCAGGAGTGCAGCAAAATTATGTGTACACCATATTCCCTAAGGGAGTGCAGCACAAATTGTGTGTATTTGCTCCTTCCCTCTCGGAATGCAGCATAAAATGTGGGTGTGCCCTCCTCCCTGAATGCGGAGCGCAACAAAAAATATGGTGTGGATGCCCCCTTCTGTGCAATACTGCAGCACTGCAAAAATGGTGTGTGTGTGCTACCTATTCACTCCAGAATTGCATCAAAAATGGTATGTGAGTGCTCTCATCATTATAGGAGTGCAGCAGCAAGGATGTGCGCACCCCCTTCCCGCTAGGAGTGCAACAGAAATGGTGCATGTCCCATCTTTTCTGTGGGTGTGAAGCAAAACATTGTGTTTATGCCTGCTTCCCTGAAGGAGTACAGTGAAGTGTGTGTAGCCCTCCCAGTGGGGGAGCACTGCGTTTTGCTTGTTTGTGCTGCCTTCCATGTGGGAGTTCAGCACACATAGTATATGCATCCCCTTCCCAATGGGCGTGCAAAACAAATTGTGTGTGTGCCCTTTCTATAAGAGAGTGCAGCAAAAACGGTCCTGTCACTTTGGAGGGGAAACAGAAAACTCGATACACACGGTTCAGCACATTTATTATATTGTTCACACAAAAAGGGTCAGATTAATGCTCAAAGGTAGAAGGGGGGTAATAAAGCAACTTGAGCTATGAAAACAGAAATAGAATGGGAAGAACAAACTAAGCATTGAGATGGGTGTAATATGGTTTCAAAAAAGCCTCGAGAACCTAATTGAGCCTTTCTTGCAAGTATCCCCAAAGAACCTGTTATGGGAGGTCAGCACCCTAAACCTCTACTCTTGGGATTATGGGCTGGTCGAACCCTACAGAGGCCGCAGGATGACAGCAAGAACAATACAAGGATATGACTATGTCTAGCTGTGTCAGGATAGATGCATAACAAAACCAGTGCTGGTGTTTGGTCTAAGAGGATGTACTGTCCTCGTCCAGATGTTCATTTCCAGGGATATAGACCCTGTTGGCTAGATTGACGTACCTCAAAGTATTTATTGCACCCAAGCATGCTTGGACCCCCATCCGCATCCAGCAAGTATCTCTGTAACAGTGCCACGATGCCTAAGGGCTGTTGCACGCTTTATAAATGTGAATACATAAATAAATAAATAAATTCGCTTGGATGCGGTTCAGACCGAAGTTATTCTCACCAGCCAAGTGTCGACTTCCTCTGCTTCCACACACTACAGGAATGGGTATGTTTTTTTCTTAATCCCACTAAATTCTCTGGTCCAGTCTAGTGGCATCCACTAGGGTATATACATTGCTCCAGGGTCTTGGTTACTAGCAGGCAAGCACAGTAGCCTATGTCCTTCAGGCTTCCCTGGACATTGCTAGGATCTTGACAGCAGTCCCCGAAGGCTGTTAGCAATATCCTCTATGGACTGAGTTACACTACTCAGCACACAGCTATCCTCATCCTTTCTTGCCCTCTCACTGCTTGCACTAGCTCTCCAGATCACCCCCCAGCCCCTCGGCCCTTTTTTTCCTTCCTTTTGTCTTCTTGTTATTTTTATTTTACCTCTCAAGTTCCTCAATAAAGCGTGTGATCAGTTGTGTTGTTTTCTAATCATCCCAGCGGCTAGAACTGGGCAGGGTCATTGTGTCTCTCCTACTGTATTTGCGCGGCTAGTTTCATGATTGCGGCAGAGAACACAGGACGAGGGTTGAAGGCAGCCACTTCCACCATTCAGTCAGGCGGCGCAGTCATGGTGGCGCCACAGCTCAGCAGTCAGCTCCGTGCCTTTCTGTATGTTGTTTACCTTCAACTGTGCTATTCTTGTGCTGCTTCTGAGCTGCCAGGTCTCTCTCCTTTTCAGTCTGGGTTGTGAGCACTCCCGCCCTTCTGCTCACAGCCAACAATACATGCATTTAGACCTTTGGGCTCCTGGCACTACTGCTACCCCCTAAACTATCGTTAGCAGCTTTCCTGTTCGGGCCTGTTAACCCCATTATGACATTTTGACATAAGGTTCATAGCAATTTGGGGAGTTATGAGAGGCCCAGGGTGAGCATCACACTGTCAGTGGCTTTTCCTGGCCACAGAGACTCCTTCTCCTTTCTTTTTGTGTGTGACAGATGGCTTTGTTGCATCCGTATTTGCTGCAAGAGTGCAGCAAAAGTTGTGTGTGGACTGCTTTCTCTGTGGCAATACAGGAACACGTGTCCGTGTCATTTGTTCCCTTTCGTGCTGGAGTGCCCCAAACATTGGGTGTGTTTGCACACACCTTTTCCTGCGGGAGCACAGACAAAGTTTGTGTGTGTGTGTGCTCACTTCACTATTGGAGTGCAGGGTATGCAGCAAAACTTGAATGCAGGCTTCCATTTTGCTGTGAGAGTACAGCAAAAGAAAATGTGTTTTTGTGTGTGTGAGTGTTCTGATTAATGTAGAAAGAGCTGCATTAAGGATGGAGGGAAAAGTGTTGTAGGGTTGCCTGTGAGTAGAGGGAAAGAGGGAAGCAGGGTGATGGTGTAACATAGACTGCTAGGAAACAGGTTCTTCAGAAAGGAGGAAGGCTTTGAAGTTGGATTTAAATAGTGGTAGAGTTGGAGTAGCATGAAGAGGGAGAGGAAGAGCACACCAGAGCGAGAAGAGGGCGAGACCGCAGAAATGAGAGGGAGAGAGAGCTGGAAGCTCGAGTAGTGTCAAGGATATCAGGTAATATTTTCACCACCAAAAATATCGCCGTACATATGGTCCTCGGGAACGGCCATAGGGGATATTTTTGGTGTCGGAAATATTAGGTGCGGGGGTTGCGGGTGTGTCCCCCGCACATAAAGAAATGATGCAGAGTTTGCGGGGGTGTCCCCCGCAGGGTCCATGTGTTATTTTCGGCGCAAAAATATGGCGATATTTTTGCATCGCGATATTTTTGCGGCAAAAATATCACATGCAACCGTGGCAAGGAGGTAAATTGAGGATGATTGTAATGAGTAACTCAAAGTGTAGGAAGTGAGATGAGTAGATAGGTAGGGCGGGGAAAGTCCCTGGATAGTTTTGAAGATGAGAATGAGTTTATAATTTGCTCAGTGTTGACTAGATAGTTAGCCAATCTGGCAACGGGTAGAGGAGGTAGAGGTTGAAAAGTGTTGGTTAATCATTAGAGGTGGAAATAGTAGTATTCATGATAACAATTGCTGGGCTGACCTGCCTTCCAATACGACTCAGCTCATCCTATGACTTAACAATGAGTGGCTTCTAACGTTAAGGATACTGTTGTGTTGCTTGCAAAAGCACCTATATCTTACCCTAGCCTGCTCTGATAAGTAACTCATTCAATTTGACGAACGTCAGTTTTTCTACTTGAAACTCAGAGAGACTTCTCTTGTTTTTGGAGACAATTGCATCAGCAACAATGAATATACATTCTGTTTGCACATGAGCTGGGGGATAGCTTAGCATGCTGATGGCTACACAGACAAATGCTGCTGGCCACCAAGTCTGCTTGGAGAACCAATACTGCAGTTGGGCATCATCCTTCCAGCGCTCGATGCCCTAGGACTTAGGCGCTTTTCAGATGTCAAAATTAAATAAATAAAATATGTTGTTCAAATATGCATCCACCACCCCTGCAGCAGCCGACGACTAGCTGTTTTACACCAACACCCAAACACATTGAAGAATGCAGACTTAGATTGTACATCCCAATGGGGTGCACATGTCAGAGTTGTACACATTATATAGGGTTTCCATGCACCTGACACAGTTGCAGATGGTAAGAGGGTCTGCCAGATGACAGGCTGCTTACAGGCTGTTGGGGATACACAGTTGGTCATGGTCCTTCATACTTCTGCTCTGCTGGTAAATTATCTTGCAAACAACCCTTGAGTCCAGTGTTGCACATTTCAACTGGGCTTCTCAATGTTTCATCCTACTGTCCATAGGCTGTGATACTGCCACTTTCACCTGCCCTGAATTGGCTGTGTCAATCATCACAAAGGATTGCCATCAGTGGTCATACGACCGACAGCATTTCTGACTTTCCCATGTTTTGTTTCAGTTGACTTTTTAGGTTAATTTCCAATAAGTATATTAATGGCAGTAGCACACTAAGTGAAACTCATCCATAACTCACAGACTGTGTGACTTCCTTAGTTGTTCCTAGAACACAGCCGACGGTGTGAATGCACTGTCATTGAGTTTGTGTGATGAAGGCCCCCATCAAGTGTATGACTCGGACTGTAGCTCTAGTCACAGACAACATTGCTGCATTCAGACAGGTGGTTGAGCATATTCAATGATGAATTACAGCGGGCCAGAACAGACATTTTCAGCTGAATGTGAGGGGGTTTGTACTGCACACAAAGAATTTCTAGTGCTATGTGAACAGGTGAAGTAAGTGCAGATCTTTTGTGCCACAGAAAGGATATCATGGGCAGGTGAGTGATCATTGACAAAATGTGACACCACAAGGTACTGACTGCCTCCAAAGCACAGGCCATGCATTGTGTCGCTCAGCCTTGGGGCAGAAATTACATTGGGGCAATATTCCACTGATGCCAAGCCCAACAGTAGCTAACAGGGACTTGGCCACTCTGCCACCACCTAATTCACTTTACCCCCCATATGCCTGTGCATGTGTAGCTTCTGCCACAAAAGCATTGCATGACCACATTGGTTTGATGGTGGATGACATGCTGCTGTTAGGATGCCCGCTTCTTGCACATCGGTGTTGTCACTTGAGGTAAAGGTGACCCAGTGCACTTTTACAACCGTGTAGTCAGTGATTTGGCTACTAATCCGAATATGCATTGTGATGTGGACTTTCCTATGCTCTGGCCTGTGAACTCTATTTCTCACCACAAGAGGTACAGAATCATACAAGTCTTGTGTGCAAACTAGTCCTGGATTGGAATTCACGAGTGGGCATCAGTACTTTGCATTAACTCCCTAAAACCTTTGTTTTCAACAAAAGCATATACCACGCAGTCTGCTGTCACCATGTCCGCCGGTTTGGCATTCAGCATCCTTACTCATGGATGGATCTGCTGATACTTCTGGCTGTTCTCAAAGGAGTCACTTTTACAGGGGTCGAGTGAACATTTGTTGTTCGTCTGCCACTACAATGGCTCCACTTTCTTCTGGGAGTACTTTGCTGCAGGATTGACACCTCTGATTGCCAGGGAGAGTGCACAGGATACAACTGCCTCTACAACAACAGTTTGTTTCCACCTGGTGGCTAAGAGTCATTTCGACACAGCAATACATATTTGAACACCATGGAATATAAATCAAAACAAGAACATAGGACACTGAAACAATATATTAGTATTAGTGATGGAAATATCAAACCTTCATTAGACAATGTACTCCTTGCACTATTTTTAGAAAATGGTTATTGTCAAAAATATAATTATTTATTTTTAAAGCATGGTGTTCTCATACATAGTGACTACATGTATTGTGCATCTGTATTTGTTTATTTAAGAAGCACGGGTTTTCCCCCTTAAACATGCACAGAAGCAAAAACTACTGTCAGTGGAACACTGCTGAATAAGGTCCCACATATGTGATGGCCAGGTAGTGAGCAAATCACCAGTAGATGGTGAGAAATGCATGTCACATTAAGTTGGGGCAGCACAAGACCCATCACAGACAATAATCTGAGGGGGAAAGGTTATGTAATGGGTGTATTTGCAATGAAGGGTTCCATGTGATAATATCGCCGCAAAAATATCGCCGTACACAAATTTCGTCATATTTGTGCAGCGATATTACCACATGGAACCTGCGGGGGACACCCCCGCAATCCCCATATATTTTAAAAGGGAGCGGGGGACACCCCCACAACGCCCCCATCCATTTACCCCATAAATTATCCCCACCAAAAATATCGCCTATGGCCGTTCCCGACGACCATATATATGGCGATATTTTTGCTGGCGATAATATTACCTGATACCCAATGAGGTTAGGTGCTGGCAGGCAACGATGGGAAATACTGTGAAAGTAACTAGCGGTGCTTCATCTAGGTTGCAGATTTGGAGATGTTTTGCAGATATAAAGCAGTGGATGGAAGAGGGGCTTTTAACATGTGGATGAACAAAGTTCCAGTGGCACAGGGCTAATCATCCATGGTACTCACTAAAGATGAAAGAGGACAATCATTCTCAGTTTACCTCAGAGCTTAAGTGCCTTAAATCAAATGGTACCTTTGACCTTGATATTCTGGGAAAGAAAGCTAGGCCCAATAAGAGAAATATTCTCAACGCAAGAAAGTTCTAGTTTTCTAATAAGATCTTTTTAGAGGGCATCATTAAGAAATGAGTCAAACCATGGGGGAAATCCGAACCCTGTGATAAGGATGTTAAGGCTTCTAAGCAGAGTTGTGAGGAAATAGCTACTTTTTAAAATAATAAAGTAGCCTTCATTAATGCTGAAGCTCAACTTAAATCTCCTGTGCCTGAGAGTGATGGTGTAAGATCTTGCTGGGAATTTGCTATCCCCCCCCCCGCATTTAACTCCCTTAGAGATGATGATATATCAACTTGCTATCCTGGGCTAAACCATCAGGATCGCCCAGTGATATTTTTCCAGCCAGACTTGTAAAATTTATTTTTCAAACATTGTTCGATCATTTTAAAGCTTTGATGAATACATCTTTAGTTTCTGGAGATGTTGCTGCACCCACCTTATAAATCGCAATGATACAACCCCTTCTGAGAAAAGGTACTGGACCCAGTAAACGGTTTGCCTATATCTGTGTTCCCTTGTTTTTGGTAAACTCACTGAATCCATAGTAGGAGACCAATTGGCAATTTATGTGGAATATTTGAAGGTTCTGGGTGATTATCAGGCATGCATCTGAGCTTATGGTTGGTTGTGTGGTATGGTTGTCTCCTTGGAACGTGCATCTGTTACTGGTGGGGATTACACCAGAATAATTCTGATTTTCAAAAAAAGAATAATTCTGAGTCCAAATTAGTGGCAAACTCAAGAAGATGGCAAGTTACTGTTTTATTAACAATCATCTAAAACAACGATCATCATTGTATGTATGCTCAGTCTCTCAATGATTTCCACAAAAAATACAATTTATATACTTCCTTATGCGTCAGAGTGCAGTCATACTGCGTGTCAATAGTGAAAAACCTCCCAAGGGTCTGAATTGCTTAAGGCAAACACCTATATATACAATCAAATAGGAGCTAGGATTGTTATTGGCTGTCCTTTATCAGGTGGACAACTTATGCCTATCTCTTCATATGTATCATTTTAAGACAAATCAGTTACACCGTATTTCATTGGTTTCTTAAGCTATAAGGTCCTTCATTATACGGACTAATACAATTGGTTTGGCATGCTTGTGCAGTGTCTGGAACATTCGGTTAATTTAACAACACATAAACCCAGGTGCAGGGAGATAGGACATGAAGCTACCTCACCACCCAATTAGCCCAGCATCTCTCATCACACATGCCTTCTGCCATGCAATTGTATTTTTTTACTTGGCCCTGCAGAGTATTCTCGTCCTGGGAATGAACGGCCGTGAGGGTACTTGCTATAGTATCTAGAACTGCTATAAATGAATTAAAACTTGGCCTCCTTGATGTTCTTTCTTGCACCTTAACATGAGAGGATTCATCTTCCGCAAACATGTTCTTCTTCAGCATAGATAGCTGACCTCGATTTCTAGGATCTTGACTTCAGGCCAGACAGCCTTGGCACACAGCTTAAGCAACCTGTTACTCTACTGTGGCACATCTTTTCATTCCCCTTCCATAGTTTTTGGCTTTTTTATGTTCTGGTTTTCTACAATGGCGGTCTCGCCTGCATTATATTCACTAATTATAGCTAGCCTATACAATAACCTGATCTATCTTGCGTTACAGCGTCTGTACTTTCATTAAACCTTTGTTTTCTGCAGCATGTGGTTCATTTATAATCTTTGCATTTTCCACTTTGCTAGTTCACTCGGTTCTTTACTTCGTCATTTGTCCTCTAGGATCCATAAATTGTCTTCATTCAGGATCTCAAGACATAGTGCACACTTTCTTATGACATCCTTCGTTCATTTTCTTAGCTCTTTCTCATATTCATTCAGGGAGTTCTTCCCACAGGCTATCATCAACTCGAGGATACATTCAATAAGGTTGTCTCAATGGATATCTCCTTCCATATACTCGCTCCAGTAATGGTGCAACAGCTGGTGTAAGACAAGGCACGGTCTCATGTCTCCAATACAAAGGAGGAAGGGGGGCAGGTTCTGGGGTGGATGTATACATCTGCTCCTCTACAAATCAGAGCAGGAAGTAAAATATAGGCTGTTATGGTATCTATGATGGTTGGTAACAGGAGACTGGTTGATGCAGTGTGCCATTTCTACTAGTTTTATAGCTTTATCTGATTGCTTCGACACTGTTAACCATGCCACCCCTCTGGGTTGGTTCCAACAGTTTGGTATATATGATCTTGTGCTAACCAGGCTACAGAATTTCCTCAACCGTAGATCACTGTTGGATGCTATTGAGGGGCACAAATCTCCATCTTCACTTATTCCCTGTGTCGTCCCCTGGGGGGCAGCTATTCACCCTCCTTTTTAATCTTTATCTACAGCCCCTTGCAAAACTTCTCCATTCTTTTGGAATGTCTTTTGGTACATATGTGGATGATAGTCAAATACGTTTACATGTGGATCGAGCTTCATTCCCATCAATGCCAACTTTGCATTTGACATGGTGACACTCAGCCAATGGATAGACAAAAAATATCTAAAGTTTAATGCAAGCACAAACTAAATCTTACTCTGGGGTCCTTCTAACAGGGGGCCTCATCACGGGTTGGGCGGAGCAGCAAAAATTCAGTGGTAAAGCTATTACTGCCGCATTACTGCTCCACCCAATCCCGAGTTTCAGGGAAGGTCAGGGAACCCACCTTCAGCATTGACCTAGAGGTGATTGCGGCGACTTTCAGCCCATTTTCAGCACCATTTGCACCGGCGGTAATAGTGACAAAAAGCCCCATAGAGTCCTATGGACGCTTAACAAAATGGGGAATTACAGCCTTACCCCAACTCGGGATCCGGCGCTAATAGTGCTGGGCAGAGTTGCAGTAACGCTATTTGTGTTGGCAGTATCCCGGTGCAATTACCGTTGGGATACCGCCAAGGCTATGATGATGCCTAACATCAGGAAACTGGTATTCTGCCTCCCTGTGCTTAGACTACCTCCAACAGCCTCATCTTGTGTGCTAATAAAAGGTTTCACTCTCGATATTATATTGACTTTGATACCCCAGATAAATACATTTTTAGGGCATGTTTTAGTTGACTGTGGCAACTGAAAAGATGTCTTCATCTGGTCTCTTTCCACGCAAAGTCCAATTGGCTAAAGGTTTTATATCATACTGTCTGGATTTCTGTAACACGGTTTACTTGGGTTTACTACTTTATAGTATTTTGCTTAACTTACCAGGAAGATCAGATACTTCACCTCCTCTTAGACAATTGCATTGGTTGCCTGTGGCCGAAAGAATCAAGTTTAGGTCAGGTGACCTGTTCATAATGTCCTTCACCAGAAAAACCCACATTTTAAAATGAAGAAATGTATGAGATATATGCCAAATCAGAATCTTAGCTCTAAAGGTTCAAATCTTCTGACTGTTCTCAGTAAAGGTTTGAAAAAATCGAAAAGATCGAGCTTTCATTCTTTTTTCACTCAATCACATTTTTGTGTAACTGCCTTTTGGTAGAAAGAACAAGAACATAACAAATATAGAAGATCGTTGAAGACATTTATTTTCCCGTGAAAGTAGCTGCTGACTCAAGATTATGGAGATAAATGCACAAGGTAATTTGCCCAGTACCATTGCCCTTCAGGGGGTAAGTATGCACTTCAATATTTCCATCATACTCAACTAAGTGGGGGGATGGAGTGAAAGCAATCGGATGCCCAGAGTGGTGAGAAAATGGAAAGATGATGGTGGTTCCAAGAGCGGATGTCCAATGGAGGAGAGTAGTGGGAGATGTGGTGAAGCCAAGCAATGGCACATGTGGCACTGATGTCTGGTGTTTAAACACACTGGTCTAAATAGTAGCTTTGAGGTCTGAAATGCTGGGGTAAATGCCTAGGGGTGCTAGGGGAAGAACTGCAAACAGTGGCCAAGGCATGTGAACATAAAGATGCCCAACACCTTAGTTAGTTCTGATTCAAAATTAAAGTTCTCAATCTATTCTTACAAGTTCTTGCCTCTCCATGAGATTACCTATATTGCAAAGTGCGGATCTGAAATGTTAAATACTAATGAGCTCTCACTGTCAATAAGGTTATTAGAATTTTCTGGAAGTTGTTCTTAAAGAGTCTTAAAGGGAATGGGCCTCATTACAACCCGGGCGGTAAGTACCGGTCATTACCGGCATGGCGCAAGTACCATGTCCGTGCTGGCAATAGATTGCTAAAAGCGGCCTATTACGAGTACGCAGGCACGAGCTTTGCGCCATGCAGGTAATGACCCCACCGCCATGCCGTAAAAGGGTGAAAAATCCTCCTTTCCGGCATCATACGTGGTGCAAATAGCTCCTCCGGCATCCAAGCCATCGGGATTAGCGGTGACTGCTAATAGTGGTCACCTCTAATAGCGGTTACCGCTATTAGTGGTCACTGCTAATAAGCGGAACCGAAAGTAGCGTCATAGCACAGGAATGGGAAAGAGCATGGCGGCCATCTTTAAAACACAATCCATTGCCATCCACCACAACCAGGAGCCATCTGACCCCCAGAACTCTGCCACACCTCCAACACTACCTTCTGCATCTCACCATGCCGAAAGCTGTCAAAAAAACCACTGATCGCCTGCGCAAGGAGCGCTTCTCCCGAGAGGAGTTAACCATGCTGGCGGAGATGCTGCAGGAGCATGCCGATGTGCTTTCCTCAGACATCTCCCTCACTGCAGTGCAGCGCAAGAAACAGATATGGGCGGAGGTCGCCCAGAAAGTAAGTGCCGTTGGCACCACACCCTGCACTCCCAAAGATTGCCGTAAGCACTGGGACGATCTGCGTTTACGCATGCGGAGCATCCTCTCCGCCAACCGTAACCTGGGGATGGCGACAGGCGGAGGTGCGTAGTCCCCCATCAAATTGAAACCATGGGCGGAGATATGCGCCAGCACCATAGGGACGGAGGCAATTGAGGGAGTGGGGGACATAGAGCGAGGAGCCCCGTCATCAGCCGATGCAGGTAGGTGTCCCAAATGAAACAATGCTAATACCACCACCATGATGTCCACCTGAACTGACAGCGCAATGATGTAGAGCAGGGTCCACCAGACACATATGTACAAGACTGCCTACAGGCAGTGCACAGCATCACCATGTCCACATGCACAATGCACCCCATATGTGCTTCAACCCAGACGCCTCCATGCATCACCCACCCAAAAGCCAAGCAAGCCTTATGTCACTCCCCCAATGTCAATCATCTGCCATTCCATATGAATGCAGCCACCCCAATGCATGCCCGATGCCTGTAGACTCATCCCTAACCCTCTCCCTCTATTGGTCTCCCACAGGCACGCATTCAGACAGCGGTGACGAGGACACCAGGGAGGAAGATGCCACACCACAAAAGAAGGCCAGGGGCGAGGAGGGAGAAAACCTTCCCTTGACTTCAAGGGGTAGAGGCCAACCTGCACCACTGCGGAAGGCCAAGAAAACCCCACAGACCACAGCACCAATGTGCACTACGGCCCCTACAACAGAACCCACACCAGCCACCATCACCCAGGCGGCAGTGGCAGAAGGCACAGCATCGGCTGCCAGCAGCACAGTGGGTGAGACAGCTGCCACAGCAGCCCTATCAGACGATGAGGCAGACATTCAGCTGCATGGCGCAACACCCGCCACAGGCCCCCTGCACTCACCACAACTGTCCCCATGAAGCTTGCAGAACAGCAGCATGGACGGGCTGTCACCTGGTGATTCATGGCCCGCAAGTACCAGCCCCATGCCAACTGTGCATGATGAACAAAGCATAGTGGAAACCCCTCACACATCCACCCAAGTTCCAACCAGCCAAGAGGGGATCAGGGCTATTCAGATGCGCCAGGAGGAGCTCACAGGGATGTTGACGCAGCATATCATGGAATGTGGCCGGGCAAGGGATGACATTAGGGAATGTGCTGCATCCCTGAAAACAGCAATCGAGACCACCTCGAAGGACATTTGCGCCGAATTGACAGCAGTGCGGCACGTCCTCTCTGAAATGGTGGCAGTAATGCAGGCCATGCGTCCACCACAGTTGCCAGAACAACCTGGGTCATCTTTGAATGCAAGTTCAACCAGGACCAGCCCTGTGCGTAGGTCTGCCCGGAACCTGCGCAGATCGGACAGGGGTGCACCTGGTGCTGGAGCAGAGGGAGGGCTGTAGGTACAGGCAGGCATACTGGTGCCATGTGGACTAATGTTGCATGCTACTGCACACCATGTGTGGGGAAGTCAAGGGGGGAGGCGGAGGGGGGAGAGGGTGTGTGGGGTGGAGGGCTTGTGCACTTTGTTATGTTTCTTTAATACACCTTTTGGGAAATCATAATTCACATGTGCGGACATTGCTTATTGTGCATGTGTGCTTTATTGGTGAACAGTCTGCAGTGTCCATGTGCCTGACACACCCAGTGCCCTGAGTGCCACCTCCATGTCACACTCCCCGTCCATGTGTGCTAGAAACATTGGTTGATCAGAGTCTGATGCATGGCACCTCCCTCCTGTGCATCGCTGCCTCCCTGAAGTGCAGCCCCATCTCCACCCTCCTCATCCTCATCGTCAGGTGGTTGCAGTTCAGCATCAGAGGCAGAGGCACATTCCGTCTGATGCACATATTGTGTAGCATAACACATGCCATGACCATCTTGGCCACCTTCTCATGGCGGTACAGGAGTGCCCCACCAGACCTGCTGAGGCAGCGAAACCGTGCCTTCAAGAGGCCAAATGTCTGCTCAATCACCACACGGGTAGGTGTATGCACATGATTGTAGTCCGCCTCGTGCCTGTTCTGTGGGTTCCGGACTGGGGTAAGGAGCCACCTCTTCAAGGGATAGCCTGTATCACCTGCATGTGGGCAACAATGTATTTGTGTAAGTGATCACATCATATGGGACCTGTATCAATGACACCATAGCATGCATTTATTTCCTGATTTCAACCACATTTCCATACATGAATGGAGACACACGATGTGACTGCTATGTGTGTATTCCTCTTATGGACAGGTGTGCATGCCATCGTCTAGTGGGCGCAGGGGGGTCCTGTTCCTTGTGAGTGCTGATGCACTGTGTTAGTCCACGCCGGTTGTTTCCATGATCTGGCTGATGTGCAGTCATTTGTATGCTTTCATCCTGTCACCGTTGATGTCAGCCTCATGATGATCTCACTATGCACAACAAATGGTGACATGCAGTTTTGTAGGACCTCTGTGTCAGTGTAGTGGTGTATTAATGTATTTGTCCCTCATGTGACTCCTTTGTACGCAGTAATGGGGGACAGTCCTTTCTGTTGATGGTATTTGGTGCTGTGTATTGGCCATACTAATTGCTTGTAGCTGCATTGTGTTGCGGGGGATACGGTCTGATTGAGTACAGTGCACATGTAGATGGCTATTGTATGGTTGTGACACTGCATCATTTACATGGTAGGGCTGCTTACATCTTGCATTATGTGGTCAGGTGTCAGGTCTGGTCTGGCCTGTTTTGGGGTATGAGCATGGTCCATTCTCCCAGGCACTCGGAGCCAGGTAAAGTTAGCATCCCCCACCCATCTCAGCCAGGTGAAGTATGCATCTACCCCCCACGCCCCATCTCAGCCAGGTGAAGTATGCATCTCTCCCCATGCCCCATCTCAGCCGGGTGAAGTATGCATCCCCCCATCTCAGCCAGGTGAAGTATGCATCCCCCCCCGCCATCTCAGCCAGGTGAAGTATGCATCTCTCCCCCAATCACCTACCCACATCGCATTTCCATGAGCCTAACATCCAACTCACCGAGAAGCCAGGATCTCTGCCCTGCATGTCGCTCCATGTAGTGTGGTATCGTGGAGTTCTGCAGGACCATTGAATCATGGGTTGATCCGGGGAATCGGGCACAACAATGTGTGATGATCTTGTTTGAGTCACATACCATTTGCACGTTGATAGAGTGGTATAATTTACGGTTACAGTACGCTACATCCGTGGCATGTGGGACTACCAATTCCACATGGGTTCAGTCGATGGCGCCAATGCAAACAGGGATGCCGGCCAGTGAATGGAAACCAACTTTGGTGTTTGAGATCTCCTGGCCAGTCCGTGGTAAGTAAATGTGGTCGCCTGTGTGCTTCAGGAGGACATCAAGCACTTGGTTCAGCATACGTGAGAATAATGGTTGTGATATGCCATGCATGTGCCCCACTGTGTGCTGGTAGGTGCCTGTGGCCAGGAAGTGGAGCACAGACACTACCTTCAGTAGGGGTGGGATGGCGGTGCGTGTTGCAATCAGGCTGAAATGTCGTCATGTATCATGTCCACAATGGTGGTGAGGGTGTCCCGGTCTAGACGGTACAGGGTGTGGATCTGCTCAGGGGTTAGGTTGAATGGACTGGCTCTGATGCAAGGGATTGGGGGCTGCCTCCGTGGTGCCTCTGGCTGCACTGGTTGGGCATGCTGGGCCTGCCTCACCCGTTAATTACGGTGCCGCTAATAGCGGGTTGGCGTATCATAATCGTGCGGAGCTGTAAGCGATGCCGGTAATCCTTTACCGGCATCGTTATTCACTTACCGCCCGGGTCGTAATGAGGCCCATTGAAATGACTGTGTGATTTTACAAAAACTATGTACAAAATTTGGTGAATTTATGTTTTTAGGGATGTGCTGTATTTGAATTTCAAGAAATGTCTTTTATCTCTACTTTTTAAAGGTTCTTAAACTGCTGATGTGATAGCTGTATATTGATGTGTGAAAAGTTCAGTTTGTTCTAAAACACACAATAAATAAATAAGTACATTGCAAAGTAAAGCCTCTGAGTGGATTGTCAACATAACGTTCCATCACCTGGCCTTGTCAAGTCTGTTATCCCCCGTACCCCAAGCTTTTCAACTAGTCCTGCCTACCTAAACAAAATGATCAGCTGGTTCCCCTGCAATCCTGGAATCTGTTTAGTATTGAAGCAGAATATTTTGTAAATGTCATTATAACTGTTGCATTCTATTTCACTGTATAACCATTGTAACTAAGTAAGCCCTATTGTAACAGCGCCACAATGCCCCAGGGCCGTCTGTGCACTTTATAAATGCAATAAATAAATAAATAAACCAAAGGCTTACCAATCTAATCTTCACAGGTGCAACTCTATTCTGATACAGCAAAACAGAAGAATTGTAGTCTCGTCTCTTCTTTGGGCATATTTCCTTTCACTATTGTCTCAAAGTCGCTCACTCTCAGAGGTTTAGGCTTTGCAATTATTTTTCCCTTTTTCCTTCCGGGTTTTTCTCAAACTGGCAGCAATCATCCTGAGGCTTTCTCAGCCTTGTGTGCCCCTATATTTACTAGCACGTCTGTGCCACGTCAGGCGGCATCTCGTCATCCATTGCTGCCCCAGTCACTGTTGCTGTCCATAGTGTCTCAATAGATTTTATATATTAAGACTTGCACTTTCAGTTCTCTGCACTAAACCTTCCCTTAAACAGCAGGTGCAGGTGTTTGGAGGTGTGTATTGTGTGTGGGAGGGGACGTAACGATGGGGTTTGTGGGGAGTGGGTGCAGGCCAGCAGGGAACATAGTTCCACTACTTCTTTTCGTACACTTCGACCACTGGAGCTCAGGACTACAACTAAGAATTAGCAGTGAAGAAGGCAAACCGATTAAAAAGAACCAAGAAATAATAATTTCTTTAGTAAAAGTAAAGGACTAATACATACAAAATCGTGACTGAACTTGCCTGTCAAACACCTCAGCAAGATGGTCTTCTACGGGACAGCAATGTGCATAGTCACTTCTCCTTGGCAGTGGCCTTATCCCCATCCTTGTCCCTCTTGTGGTGCTGTTTGTTGGCTGGGGCCTGCCTCTCTGTGTGGTGTGCCCCTCTACCTAACTAATGGCACTAGTGAATGTGTTGCATAATCATGTGCCAGCATTTAAAACTCAGTGAGGCGGCAGCTTGGTACTTGTCTGAGTATTGGTCATCCCATGTGGCTGCATGTGGCTGCATACAAGAGGAAAAAGGCAAAGTGCTGAGCTTAATAAAGCCTGCATATTTTCATTGAGTGTACCCACCTACAGCAGCTGGCACAATGACTGCTTGGTTGATGCCCATGCAACATACCCAAGCGAGCAAACTTGATGTGGCAGTGCTGCAAGTTAGTACAGTAGTAGAATGGCACCAGTATCATGCAATGTTACTAAGAGAAGCCAATGTCGACCAGCATGAGTGCCCAGCACGGACACCTTCTAGCTCATTGTTATTCATGAAACTGGGTGACTAACTCAGCAGTGCCAGTGTGGCTCGAAGAGTTGTTTCATGTCTTGCGACTGACAGAGTAAAAAAAAAATCCATTGGCCAAAACACCATATCATATAATTGAACTGAGAGAAAAAGGTGCAGATGCACAAAAAAAGTCCAAGGGCTCAGCCCTATTAACCACCACCACAAATTAAGCACGGACAACAGATCCCTGCCAGAGATGGGATTTGTCCACATTCACAATTGATCTCTATAATACCTTTGATTTCTTAGGACTCAGACCAGGTCTCTTCCAGGCCTTTTCCTTGAGGCTCTTTCTGAGCCTTGAAACACTTGCCAATAGGCTTTTACTCAGCCCTTGGATCTCTCAGTGTTTACAGCAGGTCTCTCTCAGACCTTAGGTTTATTAGGAGTCCCAGCAGGTCTCTCACAGACTTTGAATTTCTCAGTATTCATAGCATGTCCTAGGGGTTCTCACTATTCAAAACTAATCCACCCTGCACCTTGGGCTTCTCTTTCTCAGGATTCACATCAGGTCACTCCTCGACCATGGGTTTCAGAGTCTACAACCGCAGTAAATGCTATTCTTCCCTCCCGTATTAGAGTCCATGTGAGGCAGATGACATTGTGTCAACTTCCTGCCATGGGTCAACCTAGTTTTCCTGCTACCTTAGGGATGCTGCTGGATAGTGTTAGGGATTTTGTCAGAGGGCTTTACCTAATCTCGTGGTATTCTCTTATGGTGGTAAAGTGGTATGGCGTTAATATGGTAATGCCCTCTGTGGTGTGACAAGATTCCCCTCTAACACCTGTATTCTATTAGGGTGTAGTGTATGGATTGCAGACAGGTATGCAGGAAGCAGGAAGGTCTCTGGAAGCCGCTAAGTACAAACTGGAATAAGCTTTATTATGTTACATGGATTAAGTAAGAAGGGGGTAAGAGCTATGGTAAATACATCCTTCTATGTTCCTCTCCCATCCTGTGGGCCCCAACCGTCACTCCTGGAACCTTGAGGTAACATAGGGGTCCAGCCCCACCAACATTCTATGGCTTACATTGTGTACATCAATGCAAGCCCAATACCACACAGGGTCAACTCTAAACACAAATTATCAGGCTTTGTACACTTGAAATCTTGACAGTGCCAACTGTTACCCCAGCAGCTTATCTAAGAGGCTGGGCTATGCTCTATCAGCCAAACCATAAAGGATTTTCCATTGTGAATGATTCAACAGTCACGCATGCATCGTACACTTTTAAACTTACTATGAACACCAATATTTATTTTATGTTTTACCACCTGTGGGAAAGTGTATTACCTCCATTGGCACACTGGGGCCCTTCCCTGTAACCTCACACCCTCTTTGTCATTGGACACATTTATACACAGAAAACTCAACCCCACTGTTTCAGTTTTAAAAATGGTTTGTTTTTATATACACTGTTATTTTAATCTATTCAGATAACATGTTAGAGTACAAAATAGAACCACTACATTAGATTACATGACCAGTTTATATTCATTAATCAAAACCAAAGGTTCTTATCTTACCTCAGACCTTGTGCTCTGATAAAATTGGCAGTAGACACGGTTTGAGAGAGAGAAAAAAATAAAAGAAAAGACAACTCAACAGCAAGCCAACCTTTTTTTAAAGCTTTCAAATCTATAGGGCCTCATTACGACTCAGGCAGTAAGTTACCGCCTGGGCCGTGACTTTACCACCATGGCGTAAACTACGTTTACGCCATGGTGGTTGGCGGACTTACCGCCCCATTCCGAGTTTGGCGGGGCGGTAAGTCCCCAATCCCCATTTACCCTTCCCCATTCCCATTTTTGCCCCATAGGGCATAATGGGAGTGGGGAAGGCGTTAATTACGCCACCGTAAATTACGGTGGCGTAATTAACTCCATGGTCCCTTAGCGCCATGGATTTTAACACCTGCTAAAAGCAGGTGTTAAATCCGCCATGGCGCTAAGGGACCTCGTACTCAGGCGGTAAGGGTCGGCGCTGTTTACGGCGCCGTAAACCCCTTACCGCCTGAGTTGTAATGAGGCCCACAGTCTTTTCAAGTACTAAAAGGAATTATTCATAAAAATGACCAATTGATCCTGACTGAATATAAAAAGAATCCATCCACCCGTACACCTCAATTCACAAATATATTCACCTTCCACTCCAGTGATTCTTGCACTGTTATCTCTCGACCCCTCTGAACTGGGTTATCAGCAAACGGGAGTATTGCGAACTTTGCAAAGCCCAGCTGCCCACACGAAGGACACAGGTCATCTGCCAGGACCTCAGCTTCCCCCGGTGTTTACCACCCATTAGCTCAGTCTCCAGAGAGCCTCTGCAGTTCTGCTGCCTGCCAGGAAAACATTGCCCTTCTGCACTGCTTGTCTGCCAGGATGTCTGCTGTTCTTCTCTGAACATCTGCCCTCCACCCTCTCTCTCAGCCACATTTAAAGCCTCCTGCTGCAAATTCAAACAGAATCCTTCACCTTTCCAAATCATACCACTGACCCCCACATGGTATTACTGTTGGACAACAAAATGATACTTTTCCTTTCCTTTTGGCCCTGGCTTAACAATAATGCCTTTCAGGAAAGCACATTCCTTTTTCTCAATCTGTGCCATGTCGCAAGAAATTGCACAGCCAGAGAATACTTGCACGTTTTAAATCCATTGCAGAAAAAGCACTACAATCTCGACCTGTCAACTGGGCCTGCTTTGCACTGCTTTGTTAAATACATGTTATAAATTATGGGGTAAGGGTGTTAATTGATTAGTTTAGTTTAGGATGTATGCAGTGCAAACGGGACAGATGACCTGTTTACCCTGCACTCTTAGCATTTTAAACACGTGCTCACTGCAAGAATGTGCATCTCTGATTACAATATGCACTAACCATTTGATGTCTGTATTCTCCATATGAATCCCCTTGTCATTATTTACTGCGTCATCTGAATGTAATGTCATGGCTCAATTACTGCCTCCATATACAGTATCCCTGCAATAGCCTTAGGCTCTCGCCTTCTAAATGCCTAAGATTTCAGGAGGTGCTTTATAAGCAAGTAATCACATTCTCCTTCCACGGCCTCTGGCCTTGCCTGCTTCTAGTCTGGATTCTCTAAGTCTTCTCCAGGTGAGTACATCCATCATCCAAGTTGTACTCCATTTCTGCTTCTTTTTTTCCAGGATCTCCCCTGGTGTCAAGGGAGCACAAGCAGAACAATCTGCATTCTCCAAGAGTCTCTCCACTGCATTTCCCTGGTCCATTTTGTACCCATTCGGATGGTGTTTTCTGACAGGTTATAACCCACTTCACTATGGAAGCTTCTTTTGGATTTGTTTTCGCCTCTTTCTGTCTCAGTTTTCCACATTTGTGTTTTGTTATCTGTAGCTTAGTATAGTTAATATCTAAGGATTTTTCGTGCGACTCATCAGGGAACACAATGTTTTAAAAATGTCATCTGCACATGGGACAATCTTGGAATCTCATTCAGACAAGCTATGGCTCTGCGGCATTCCCGATCATGTTCTGCATCCCACTTTGTATGCACTGGAGTGTGAGGTCTGCAATCATCTTTCTTCATAGATCTCTTGCAGTAAGAAGAAACAGCCTCTTCCCTGGGATTAATCCACACTGGAGGTTCAGCTTCTTTCCTGGCATCTGGCTCCCCCCACATGTAAGGACGGGGAGTTCCGATAAATTCACCACAGAGAAAGTAATGGTTAGTAAGATGGAGGAGAGGGGGCTAAGGCTCATGCATAGATTTGAAAACAAGCAGACGGAATTTGAAGAAGGGACAGTTTTTCATAGAAAGCCAATAGTCGTGGAGTCAGTGTTTTGAGGTAAGAGAGCAGCGGGGAAGATTGTAGAAGTCACGGGTGGCAAAGTTAGGTACTTTGTCAATAACAAAATGATGCCACACTGTCACAGTATGCAGAAAGACAGACATCTGGCCCGTCTCTCCCTACTAACTCTCTTTGTCGTGCATCGTCCACCGCCTTTCACACAGTCAAATGTACACAGCCTGCATAGGGAACTAAGGCTACATTTTGTCACTATAGATGGCTATATATTACTCTACTCTGATAGCATACTTCCAAGTAAGGCACCACCTTGTCTGACCATGAACTAGCATGAAATGACACAGAGCAAACTCTTAGGGGGTCATCACAAGTTGGACGGAGAGGCAAACATATGGTGGCAATGCTATTACTGCTGCATTAATGCTCCGCCCAATCCTGAGTTTGGGGAGAAAGTGGGAGATTCACTTCCAGTTTTTTGCTGGAGCTAAACTCAGCACTTTCTGGAAATTAGCAACGCTATTACCGCATCGCTAATGGAGCACGGGAAATATCATCCCCCTTCCCCAAATCGGAATCCGGGGCTAATAGGTGCGGTAATGCAATTTGCGTTTGTGGTATCCTGGTGGATTTACCGCCGGGATACCACCAAGGTCATGATAGAGCACTTAATAATTACTACATTTTTGACATCAGGGTACTTACCAGTTTGATCACTTGCTTCACTTACCATCTGTTACCAACATCTGACACCTTTATACTATTCTTGACTATGACACTTTTGGGTCAGGCTTGGCAGTCACACAAACAAGATTCTGGATTTTGACCTGTGATACAACATATAGAGATGTAATATTGGCCCGGGCAAAAAGGCTGCCAAACTTCCAGGTTGTCTGGGAGCACTCTCGAGCCCCTCATGCATCCAAAATTACATTACATACTAACTTACAATTAGCCAAATCTGCCTTGAAAACTCAACCAAATTAGCGCAACATTTTAGGACGTATCTGCCTCTTCCCTTCTACACAGCTATGGCCGACCAAATAGGCTTTACATGCACAACATGATCTATTACAAAATGTTCTGTACCACCACAACCTCCCTCTCTGTGCTTGTAAAATTAATTTCCTACATTTCCATCCTCTTTTCTTCTTCATTTTATTTCCTCCAGCAGAGTAAGGTCTGGATAGCCCTGGCAGGCACAATATGTCACTTCATGGACAGGTCTACGAGCACTAAAACCAATATAGTGGTGATTTGGCATAGTATACAAGCTTTGTAATGTAACATTATATACATGGAAAGAAGGGTTAGGTGGTCAAGCTCAGGAGGAGGCTGGCACAGTTTAAAAGGCGACTTAGTAACGGACAGTATGGGGGTGTGGGTAGATTGTTAAGTAAGGAGAATGTTCCTTTTGTCCACAGCTCAGGTCACTTAACCTTTGCTACTAAACCACTTCACCTTTGCTTTTTTTTCTGTCCCGCCTCTCCCGCCAACCCTCTGTTCAGCTCCTCCCCTATCCCTTTAATCTTTTCTGTTGTCTTTCTTTCTGTTTTATTCCCAACCCGCCTCCAACCCTCATGCAGCTCCTCTCCCATCCCTTTAATCTTTTATGGTGTTTTTATCTCCATTTTATTCCCAACCCACCTACAACCCTCTTTCGAGCTCTGCCCTATCCCTTTCATCTCTTTGTGTATTTTTCTCTCTGTTTTATTCCAACCCACCTCCAACCCTGTGTTCAGCTCTTACCCTCTAATTTCTGGCACTTGCCAGTGTTTTACTCTCTGTTTCCTTCTCCTTCGTCAATGATTTTTTAAATTTTATTTAATGTGGTACAGTTTAATAAATCAAACTTTCACATAAAACAGAAAGGACTTGAGTAGAAAACACAGAGGCATAATGCATCATAAGCACAAAACATATTGCATCATAAGGCATTTGCAAAACTTGATTTAAAAAAATACATTTCATAATTTCAATTATACTGTCTGAAAAACCTTTTTACTTCGACCATAAAATTGAAAATCCCTGAGTTATGAAAGTATAGCTTAACATAATCTTAAAATTATTTCAGAGGCAGTATCAAACCCCAGGAGAATTCCCAACAATATTCATTGAAAGGCCACACTCCTATACATCAATGCAACATTATTTGCACATTTTAAAACCTCATATGTTAACAAGGTTTTGTGGTAACAACAGTTTTTGCCATAGCAGAATGCATCAAAGGAGAATTAATCGAATATATTTGATTGGATTTTGCCCCAAATATATATTTGGGGTGGGTTTAGGCAAACAGAAAAAGTAGGTGGTTAAGTGGGGTGGATGCGGGGGTGTCTCGCCCGCATAAAATTGCAGCAAAATCAATTATTAGAAAAAGAAATTAGATGAATTCTCCATTGATGAATTGTATTTGATAAAATGACATAGAACCAGGTTTAATAAACAGAGTTCAATCTGTTCCAGAAATCCTCAGTGTTCAACCAATCCACCCAATCAACAAACTGGCCAAAGCATTACACTACACACTCTTGTGGAGGTAGAGAATCTACCATAAGAGGTCTTAGGGTTTGTATCTCTTCTTCTTCCAGACAAAAATTACAAAATGTTAATATTACTTTCTCTTCTGATCGTATTGCGCAGATCTAATTAGCATGTAATAGATTGAAATGGAACCATACAAATTGATCACACCAGAATGAATTAGGAAATCTACTCAAATATCTTGAAGGATTTCCCAGTGGTTTGTCAATTAATTATCTGCCCCCCTGGGCTCATTAGTAGCAGGTACCTTGGCCTCTGCTACTAGCCCACTTCTGGCTTTTTTCTATTTCCTTCCCTCACCTGCCTCTAGTGAGTACATTAAAGCGGAACCTCATAAAGTCACTACAACGTCTTTTGTCTGGGAACTGTACAAGATAAAATTCTGAGCAACCCATTCTTTTATAGTTAAAGACCAATTGAGAAAATAGCTAGTCCATGAGCAGAACTAGATACCAGGGGCCATCGAGCACTTATTTTGCTAATCACACCTATCTGGGATTGCATTTAGCAGAACTACCTACCAGGAATCTATCTAGCAAAACTGCCAACCCAAGCACTAATAGCACTTATGAACTTGATCATTGCTCTGCAAATATGCACTACGCTATCAGTTCCAGAAATGTCTTGCTCGCTTATCCTACACATTTTGAAATCCCTGAGCAGAACTATGTACCAAGGACCGTCTAGCACTTATTCTTTGCTAATCCCAACTATCTGCGAATGTATTTAGCAGCACTACCTATCAAGGGATCCCATCTATCAGAACTATGAACCAAGGACATCTCTAGCTGATATACAGTAACAACGTGGGTTGGGACAGATCTACCTGTCACCACCCATCAGTCTTTGCCAAAGCAATTGGACCCAACAAGACACAGGAATGACATTGGCCTCGCAGCCCGAACCCAAAGAGAGATACCACCCCTCGATGGGCAGTGGAAGCTCAACAGGAACAGGGTTCCTCTGGAAAGCACACAGACACTCAAACACACCATTATGATAACTCTTTCCACTGCACCAAAAAACAATAGAATGCAGGTATACCCCTCGATTAATTCGGCCTATCTACACACATAATCTCATTCACAAACTCCAATGACGCCAGAATGCAGATACCCAAGTCCATTGTCCTTGCTGCACATATTCTACTGATCTCACACAACTACCACACCCCACCTAGCATTAGTATGCAGCTACACACCACTTATGGCTGCACAAATACTGAGTGCACCCAAGCACATTGTATGTTAAGACTCTCTCCACTGACCTGGACTGTGGTCCCCGATGGCATTCAACCCACAGTGCTTTGGAATGAAACCAATGGTAAAAGGCACTATACAAGTGCCCAATAGCATAACATAGCATGTTCCTGGAAAAATTACCTTCAGCATGTGCCTTTTTACATAATTGTGACAGCTAAGTGGCACAACAAAAAACCTTGATGTACAAACCGGGGCACAGCTTGAGGCAAAAACAAGTCTTGCTAAAGATTCTGTTCTATTACCAGAAGTACTTTCATATAATTTGTTGTTGAATGAATTTCTATTCATTCGAATTCAACATCTCTCAAATGCAAAAAGACATCTATTTTTAGTTATTCGCCAAGAACTTTACTTCATAAAATAAATCCAAGTAGTGCATTATAAAAAAATGATGACATATTTACTCATATGTGTTTTTTTACAAAGAATAAAAAAACAATACAAATTTCTTTCACATTTCTTTCACTTATTTCCTCATGTGTTGCCAAATGTTATTTGTTCACGTGATCCAATAAACTTGATAGGTTTACAAACTTATTTCCTATCCTTTAAACTATGCGTTTCAGGCAATGAATACATTCTTCAGGTTTATTTGAATATTGAATTCTTTTCTGTAAGACATAAATTGATATGTTTCAATTACTTATCTATTCTTTCCAAAATTAGAAAAATGACTCTTGTGAGCGTTCAGTACAGATAGACTAACCTTTAGAATTCGTATCTCTCTTTCCAGAAAGGCTTGCTGCCCAAATAGGGTAAATTTAAGAGGCTGTAAAAGACAAGAATAAAAGTGTGTTTCACTCGAGGGTGATATTTTTATATGTGGAGCGGCGATGTGCAGAGGTAACAGTCGCTGTGGTTAGCGCTGGGTCCCCCTGTACATCACCTAATAAATGGAAATTCTCAAGAATGATACATAATAAAACAAGTTAAATGTTAAACTCACCACTGGACCAGTAGTCAAGTTTATAGTTGGCTTCCACTGTCATCTATGTGGTAGTAGACTTGTGGGGGAGTACCTGAAACGACAGGTATGAAACGTACAGATTTGTGCTATCAAGTATTTAACAAAGTAACATGGGTATATTTGTGTGGTTGCCCACCTTTCATTTCTTGCCTACCTGATAAGGATTGCTTGATATCTCAGCGTGATCAGATGTAGGAGAGTTAACGGCTTTTCAACCGGCCCGTACTATGTCTTGCCTCTGTCGGGGCTGACCTCAGGGATCTATAATTATATATATACAATTATTACTACGTATGCGGAACCACAGTGAGAGGCTGTTCTCTATCTGTGATACGCGATCAGACGCGATGGGCTGTTCTTACCCGTTAAGAGTCGATGTGGGTGCTCCTAGAGTACGCGACTTGCTGTTCCAAGTGAAGCTCATGGGCGGCAAGCGGCGGTGCGTGTCGCTAGGCAACCGCGGCTGTTCGTCATTGCCTAAGTTAGAACAACATGGGCTGTTTACGGCGCCATGTTGGAAGAACTGTAATGTAGTTTAAACAGAGCGATAATCACTGTTATGAACAGCGCCATGTTGGAAGAACTCAAATATAGTTTAAACCGAGTGATACTCATTGTTATTAGGTTAATCCACTAGCTAGGGCGCCTGACAATTGATTCAAATTTAAGAGGGTGTTCCGAACCCTAAAGAACTTCTAAGATCGTGTAGCGTATTAAGAAATCAGCTGATCTAGCACTGTACGTATTTGTCTTCGTTAGATTTTAAAGCTGGGCGATCTTCATAAAACCTTAATATATAATTCTTAGTTTTAAACCCCTTCCTTATCCGATTGGCGGCAATAATTCATAATACAAAATATGACACAGTGTGTTAATCTATCATGTAACTAGTCAATATCAAACATACACACAATTCTCCTGGGTGACAGGTGGGTCCCTATGTATTTACAATGCTCCCAGTAATATTGTTTGGGTATTTTCATGATGCTTAATACATTGCTTACAAAAAATCCACATATAAGAGACTCATCACATTTCATCGGTCAGAACATAACTGTTCATTACAGTTTCAAGAAAAAATGTCTATAAATAACAATTCAGATCCCAATCTAAATTCATCCCTCTGGGGTTCATGGTATTGAGCTTCTCGATCCAGAATATTTCCCTTTGTTGTAACAGTTTCATGATGTTGCCTCCTCTTTTCGGTAATTTAACATGTTCTAGAATGACAAACTGTATTTGTGCAATTGAATGGTTTGCTGCATCGAAATGTTGTGCTACTGGCGATTTAGCTGAATGGTTTCGAATATTGGATTTGTGTTCACCCCAACGGGTTTTTGCTTTCCTGGTAGTTAATCCAATATAGTTCAGTCCACAGGGACATTTAATGCCGTAAATGACATTCTTAGTGTCACAAGTTGAGGTCGGTTTTAACAAGATGCGTTGTCCAGTATGGGGATGATTAATTGATTTGCCCTTCATCACATTGTTGCACGAACCACAGTTATTGCACGGTATGGTACCCCTGTATATTTCTTTAGTGGTACAGTATCTCTGACTGAAGTCAGATTTGATCAGATGATCTTTTGTTACAGGCAAATAATGGAGGCGATGGAAATAATTTGCCTAATGTGGCGTCCTGTGATAATTTTTCCCAATTCTTTTTGATTATTTTCTTAATTGTGCCACTTTGCAGTGAGTAAGTGGTCACATATATCAAATCTGTTTTTGTGTCTTTTACTTTCGTGGTAAGAGATTCTTGTCTAGTGGTGTTCTTGACTGTTGTCGCATGTTGACTCAATGTTTCGTCATTGTATGCTCTCTGGATAAATTTCTGTTTTAGTTCTCTTGATTTTATATCAGACTCATCTTCTTCTGAGATAATGCGTCTATATCTCAAAAATTGACTTAGTGGGATACTAGATATTGTCTTCCTTGGGTGAAAACCTGTCGCCAGAAGTAAGCTGTTCCTATCTGTTTCTTTTGTGAAGATCGTTGTTTCCAATTTGTTATTTTTCAAATATATCTGAACATCTAGGAACTCCATGGTGGTCCGGCTGTATTTGTATGTGAATTTAATGTGTGGGGTTAAGTTATTCATGAAGTCAAAGAACTCTAAAAGCTCTTCTTCCCCTCCTTTCCAAATTCCAAATAAATCATCAATGAATCTTGTGAGGAATTTCAATTTGTCTTTCCATTTTGGGTTGTTAATTACTTGTGTTTCTTCCAAATAGGACATGTAAATGTTCGCATAACTTGGGGCCATTGCGGCACCCATTGACGTGCCTGATATTTGCACAAAAAAATCTATAATTCTTGCAATGTCTAATCCCATCCCAATAGGTATGAAGAGGCAGATCGGAGTGTGGAGCGAATCCGGGGAGTTCCTTGAGCCTGATGGAACTGGTAAGTTGGCCTTTATAATGGAACTCTAGTCACTGGTATGGCGGCCAAGCGCTCGTTATTGTTAAGGATTCTAACCTGTTGTGTTTCTCTCTTTTCTCTTGCAGGAGAAGGCTGGTGGTGAAGAACAAAGTCTGGATGCTTTATGCAGCTCCGCGATTTCTAGGGTGGAGATGCCGCAAAGAAAAGGAAATAAGTGGAGCTCCGGGTAGCTGGATGCCTGGATCAGGTGAGAAGAAGGCTCTGACTCCGGTAGTGATGGATGCAGGTAAGAGACGTGCACAGCGATGGAGCGGCTGGGAGCAGGTAGGAGCGCCGTCGACGATGGAGTAGCTGGATTCAGGTATGAAGAAGGCTCCCACTCCGGTAGTGATGGATGCAGGTAAGAGGTGCACACAGCGATGGAGCAGCTGGGAGCAGGTAGGAGCGCCGTTGACGATGGAGTAGCTGGATTCAGGTAAGAAGAAGGCTCCGACTCCGGTAGTGATGGATGCAGGTAAGAGGCGTGCACAGTGATGGAGTAGCTGGGAACAGGTAAGAGTGCCGTCGGTGATGGAGTAGCTGGATTCAGGTAAGATGTCTTCAGAAGCAGCTGGAATCAAGTGGATGCACAGGTAAAGACAGCGGTAAGTGTTACGCTGCAAAAGCAGAACAACGTGAAGCAGAGGCGTGTGGATGGGTTGGCCTTATATAGGCTGGCCCTGGCCCCTCCTTTTAGCCCTGCCTAGTGGCTCCACCTTGCCCCACCCATGGACTCCTGCACGTGCCTTAGGCACAGGGTGTGCTAGGCACACTTTTCCATGAGCCTGGCGCCCGAGGCGCCAGGACTGAGTCCATTTGGACCCTGGGGATGAGGGAGGACTGGCCCTTAGTTCTGTGGCCATGACAGGTGTTTGCTCATATTTGTTCTTTTAAAACGCAGTGATTTAAGTTAAAATGAAAGGTTTATTTAACAATCTGATAAATATTGACAGTCAATTGAGACTTGTCTTAATGGAGGACACTCCTCTCATGCACCTATGCAAGACACTGCCAAAACATGCGCCCAAGCGCAAACAGTACAGTGCAGAATGGGTAAAGGGCACAGCAGATAAAATGTTCATGCCATGGCCACATGGGGGATCATTGTCAATAGTGATATTGCAGCACATGACCACATACTTACAAGCCACGTACACAGGGAAGAAAATAGAGAAAAGAATAGCAATTTTAGAACTTTGGAAGATGTACCAAGATGAAAAAAAGATCTGCCACCTTAGAAATGGATGCTTAATCAGCATGAGGGGGACGGCATAGAGCCCTCAGCTCCCCTTGCCTGGTCTGAAATAAAGAGTGTTATTACGGAAGAGATAGGAGTGTATCCTTTAAAGGAACTGAAAGCAGCAACAGGGTATAGTAATCTGATATATGTAACCCCCCCGCTTACAGTAGTGATGATAGTCCAGAAGAGAATTAAACAAAGGAGGATATTTGTAAATGTATACAAGAAAAGGAATAAAGAAATGAACGGTCAAATTTGTCGACAGATATAGATAGAGAAATCAAGAGATGGAAAGGCGAAAAGGACAAGGCTGACAAGGTAGCACTCGTGCAAAATAAATAGATGGGAGGACAGATATTTTTCAAGATAGATGGGAAAAACATCGAGGAAGTTAGATAAAGAGAAGATAAAGACGAACAAGAGAGGATGGATAAGGAACGAGAGAGGAGATTAAAGGAGGATGAGCAAAGAAGTAAAAGTAGGGATCGACGAGAACAGATATATATACGGAAGAACAAGAGAAAGACAAAAAACAGGCAGAGGAACAAAGAAAGTATGACAATAGACAAAAAGTGATAGAAGAAAGGGATAGAAAGGAAAGAAAGAGAGAAGAGGAAGAAGCACAAAGGATGAAAGATAAAAGGTTACAGAGATGAAGGGAAGAAGCAGAAAGAAGGGAAGGATTAAGGAGGGAACAATGAAGGCAAGAGAACGAAAGAGTTAGAAGGGATGCAAAAAAAACAAACGGAAGTAGATGAAGAAATAGAAAATAACAGAAGGCATAGAGGTTTGGATACCAGTGCTATTCATGAAGAGCAAATGAGGCTGAGGTCAGAAATACGATGGGAGAGAGAGAGATATTCTCCCAATAATGGAGAATATGTTAGAAACACATAGAGCAATGCTACAAAAAGAAAGGTATGATATGGAAGGCACTGAAGAAAGGATTGATAAGGCCTCTCAGCAATTAAGACGAGATAGCGAGTATGGGAACTCGAGAGAATGATGATCGATCCCCAGTACCCCAGTCACAAAGTGAGGAGGGAAACCTATTTAGTGATGAACATTGAGCATTGTCTTTGAGCAGATTCAACCTAGACAAAGGTGAGGGGGATGGTAGTCATACTAGTTGGGGCCTAGACATGTCGAACGAGGAAAGAGAGTTTGGTCTTGAGGCAGAAGAAGGGAGCGCTTGCACCCCTGTGGGAAGCCAGCAAATGCATAAGGAAGTGAGATGGTCAGAGCTGGGACATTCTAAACATAGAAAGCCAAATCCTCTAGCATGTCCTGAGCTTTCCCGAAGACGATTGTGTAGTGAAACGGGAGAGTCTACACCATATGTAAGCAGGTTAAGGTCATTGCCGGCAAGGAGACAGACAGGAACGATTATCCCTGCCATGGATAGACTGATAGTGGGATCCAACTATGGGATGGGGTTCACACAGTTCCCCTTGTTAGAGAAGGGGGGAAGCAAGACCGCAACATATTCCATGGCCAAAGATTGACAAGGATAATTTAAAATGCAAGCTCCCTAGTTTAACTTTGGGGGCTGGGAAATGTATATACGGATTAGACAAAATAACAGGAGGAAATACACTGGCCATAGGTGACATAAAAGATCTCCTGGCGGCCATTCTTGGAGAGTGGGGTGACGACATATGGAGGAAAGCGGGATATTCAAGTGTGACGGCACAAAACACAGCACATAAAACAGCACCATTTAATATTGTAGGGCAGACGTTTGGAGGGCTCTCAGGGTACAATATCCTGAAACATCGGATATGGGTGCAAGTATGACATGTAAAAAGAAAGAAGATGAAGAGCCTATTAGTTACATTCAAGATATTCAGGAGAAATGGCAGCTTGAAACTTGTGAGCATTATTTTACCATATTTTATGTCAGGGGTTGCCTGAACCAGGCAGGTGAAAAAACAAGTGGGGATGGGAGCGAAGCCATGGGCTGAGATACAGTTGACAATAGAACACCATTGTCGGTTATTACAAGAGAAAAACAAGAAGGAAGATGAAAATAGAAAAATTGAGGAAGCCAAGTTAGTTCAGAAAAAGCTGTAAAAAATGTGCCATATAAGGGGCGGTATTGACAATTGGAGACGGAATGGAAATGCAGGAAGCAATAGGTACATCACAGGCAAATAATCTGTGCCTGATGGACCAAGGTGGGTATAGGTTTATGCCATAAGGCAGAGGTGTGGGTTATAGGGGAAGAGGAGGCGGATTTCAGAATGACCAAGGTGGGTTCCAAAACACACAGAACGAGAACCAGAGTGCTCAGGGAGGATATAACCAAGGAGGGTTTACCAGAAGGGCTCCTGTTGTTGGAATTGACAAATGACAGGACATGTTGCGCACGTATGCGAGAGCCAAGGGAGTGTACAAAATGGGCAGTTTTCCAGAGGGGGGACAGCTTATCCACCGCCATACAGAACACAGACCAGAGATCACACATCTTATCAGGCCCAAGCACCGCAAGAACAGCAGGTACCACAGCAGGGACTAGCACAAATGAATCCACCCCAGGGGCAGTTGCAACAGGCCCCTATGCATACACAGCAGTATGAAAATACAGAACAAGTATTTATACCTACAATAGGAGGTGTCACTGTGGTAGGAGGAAATCCTTTCACAGGGACGGGGATAAGCTTGTACCCACAATAGGACACCTCACAGGTTGACATGATGTGTTCAGTACTATCTGTGACACCAGACCCCCAAGAGGAACCAAGGGTCGATGTGACAATAGGAGGCAAATCTTTTTCATTTCTAGTAGACACTGGGGCTACTCGTTCATGTATACAAGAGGGAAAATATCCAATATCGGGAATTGCCATGAATGCTCAAGGGATCTGTGGAGCTACAAGTCGAGTTCCTTTTACTGACGAATTACCAGTCTCTATAGGAGAGTGTGACATCTCTGGTCCTTTGTTATATTCACGACAGACACCAGTTAATATTTTGGGAAGAGATTTGATGACCAAACTTAACATGACGATTTCCTTCACTGATCAAGGGATAGCGGCTCCACTCCACAAATTCACTATTTAAATGTTGGAAAATGTATACTGGTGTTCACAGGGCAATTGGGTCTGCCAGTCGTTCCAGTAGAGCCAGAGATTTTTCTGTGTGGAGTGAGCATTTTATTGACATGGCTACCTGACTTAGTGGGAAAGGTTGTGAGGATACCTGATGAGTTCTTGTTTAGACCACAGAACCCTATGGACAAAGAGGGGGGAGAGACTATCCCTAAATAATTAGAAGCAGCCATAGTATGAAGGGAAATGGCAATCCTCGAAGGAATGGACGGTGAGGGTAGACAATGGAGAACAGTAATAGCTCTCAAAGAAGGGTACAGATTGACTGACATCACTGATGACGACATGTTTAGGGAAGACCGAACAAATGATGAAGTGGTTTTCTTTATGAGCATCACATAATGGATAAGAATAGAGAAAAGGGAAGTCCTACAGTGAATGGCGATGAAGACTAATCAGAATACATTAAAAAACCTTTCTATAATCTAATTGCTATTAAGGTTACAGAATAAGTGCAACAATTATGACCAGTGGGCAAGAGCTGTTGTCTGGCCAATACAATTAGCCAACAATTTCTTGGTGTTTCAAAGTTATTGGTTAAGTTTCTAATTGAATTACCATGCAGTACATGGATTAATTACTATACATTATAATAAAACCTGTCTATAACGAAACTTGGGCAGAAGGGCTATGCAACAAAAAACATAAATGTCATTATTATGTAGTTGGTACATGATGTTTATTTTGTAGAACATAAAGAGATTATCTTGGAATTCAAGCTATTTCTGAAAAATTACCCCAACTAATTGCAAGAAGCAAAATCACAATTCATTGGGGGTGAGTACAACATTTTGAGTAATGACTGTATGTATCCATGTATGCGGTGGTGCACGATGTATAATAATTATAATCATGATATACTGTTTTGTTTCTACCGACTTGGTCTTGTATTGACATTTTCTTTACATCTTGGGCCTCCTTCTGAGTTGGGCGATAAGGGTTTAAACTTTACGGGCACCTGTAAGGAAACCGGTGCCGGTAAACCCTTACCGCCCAATTCTGAGTTCTGTTAGCAGGAACCGCAAAGGACGTGTGGTCTGACCACACGCCCTTTGCGGGTCCCGCTAAGGGACCAGAGCGCTAATTAGCGCCTTCCCCATTACCATTGAGCCCTATAGGGGCTCAAATGGGAATGGGGAATGGTTTGTTGAATGGGGACTTACCGGGTCCACACAGGTCGGAATGTCCCTGTAAGTCCCCATCCAACCAGACCGGACCCGGTCCCGGGTTTGGAGGCAGCCATGGCGCTAATAACCTCCAAACTCGGAATGAGGCCCCTTGTCTTCTGTTTCTCCTTTTCTTCAAACCTTACAATCCTTCCCTTGTCCAACCCCCTTTTTTCTGTCTTGCACACTTAACAATTATGATTTTTTAGCTCAAGTCCGGTTTTGAAAAAAGGCCAAGGGCCAAAACACGTGTAAATCAAAGGGCATAACTATTAATAAATATACGTGGCGCAATCTGAGAACTGGTAATGACAATTTTTTGACCAATTTTTGGAGTAGGGAGTTTACGCCAAGGCCACTTCCAGTGCGACAAAGTACCTAATTAGCTTGACTTCTGTGTAGAACCAATACAGCCTGAGAGATTCTTCTTAATTACCCCAAGCGTTACATTTTACTTATCTGTACAAATATATTTACTGAAAAAACTTGGTTAAAGGGATGTTATGGTTAAGTTGCACTAATAAAAACCTATAAAATTCAATGAAAAACATTGTTAAAGGGACGCTAAGGTTACAAGTAAAACTGAAAATCCCCAGAAATTCACCAGTTATGGTAAGCTAATCAACTGTAACTGGCGCCGCCACCGTACACTGCTAAGACTAACACCCAGGGCATCAAAGATTACATCAGAAATGTCATTGATGACATCACCAATGACATCACATTTACAATTAATATTGATGAAAAGTCTCTACAAGGGGTTGTGTTTATAATGTTGGTAAAAAGGTGTCAGGAGTGATCAGGAGACCTGTTCTGAACTACTTAATGTATTAAAGACTGTACTCATCTAAACAAAACATTATACTGGAGTGTTGTTGTTAATACAGGAACCTAATCATACCATACATATGCAATGTCTGCACCATGCACCATAGAAGTACAATATTTTTTACCTGGTAATTTTAGATAGTAAAATAATGAATGCTACCTTATCAGAGTTTCAAGTAATGTTAAACATGGAATAAAAAGCAAATGATTCAAGACCTACTACACACTTCAGTTAGTACAAACAATACATATGAAGTACCACAATGCATACAAATCACTGACACATACAGGGAAACTAAAGTAAGGAAGAAAGAAACATCATCACCAGAAAATGTCAATAACATCAAAGTGCATCTTCATGTATACAAATGAATTGTGTGCTTGAGGCCTGTTTATTGCCCTGTGTATGTGTCGAACGGGAAATCATATTTTACCCTCTAGATTGTGTGTACATATTTATATCTATTGGCCTAGGCCAAGTCGCTCTCCGAGGAAATCCGCGTTGCACGGTCCTGACCTTAAATCTGTGTAGGCCGCCATTTTAGGTTCATCCGCCATTTTAGATTCTCTCTCTAAAGTCACCCTGTGTCGTAAGATGGTGGACAATGACATTCCGTATGTAACATGGCTGTCTTGACCTCTGCATGCAAGTTAATGTATAAACTGCCTGCAGGCCAAATGTTAGGGTCATGTACTGAGACCTTGTCCTTTGTTGACCTGTGTATAGAGGATTACCTGTGCCAACGAAGCTAATCCACAAGCACATGTTAAACATAATATAGTCAAATACTGAAATGTGAACATTTGTTTAACTGCATTGTATAAAGAGATGTGCGAAGGCTCACCGAGAAATCCAAAGACACACTGTTGCTATTGTAACTCATTGACAAATGTATTAAGGATAACCCCTAAATGTATAGATGCATAAATTAAGATGCGAACTCGGCACAAAACCTAGATCTATGATGTATTAACTGGTAAGTGGGCTGGACATCATGTTTTGGACTGTATAAAAGGTGCGACTATTCTAATGTACAGCCCCACTCACTTCCCACACCGAATGGGCTGGTGTTCGCTGTGGTGAACTGAGGGCCTGTTAGCTATCCGATACTCTGTTTCTTTGAAAACTGTTCAGTTAATTTGAATAACGATCTGTGTATCTTTATAACCTGCGTTTGGTGTATTTCCTTTTGAAGGTACTCAGCCTCGATATCTTGATTTTGCTTTCACAGATGGCGCCCGAATAGGGACCCTCAAAATTGATGCCAGCTCATTGAAGGTTGACGCAGGCTATCGGACCGGGAACGGACGGTGTAAAAAAAAAAAGGGGGCCCTTTCTGAATGAGAAGCGACACCTCAACAGCGCTGCACGGCCTGATCCCTGGACGGTGAGCACACGGTCCGAGTCGGCATCTTGATGAGGGTCCACATATCGAGGCAGGCAGATTTGCCTAAATCACCAAACACGAGGTCAAATTCATTAGAAAAACTTTGAAATCCGATCGGACCTTGATCAGGTGAGTCGTGACCTGATTCTTAGGTATCCTCATAATGTGTTTTGGAGCATTGCACTTGCAAGTACAATTATTGACCAGGTAACACCAGTATTCTGATATGCCTGGGAAATTGTCTGCCTGCTTCAGGGCGTTATTCCGCAGTGACAGACAATCTTTGGAATTTAGCCGCCCAGCGCCACAGGCGGGATCGCCGGCTTGTACTATGTACTGTAAGCATGGCATTGGCAGTATAGTGTTTGATGATAATTGGCACAGACAAACTACACTTTCTTCTGAACCTCAGTGGCCAATCAATGGTAGTTTTGAGATCCCTCGCATAGAATACTTAGAATCTATATTATTAAAGAAAAAGGCTAGACCTGCAGCATTCAATGTATTACAGAATTGGAAAAAAGAAGCTTTACAGCAGCTTAAGGGTAGAGAAAAGTATGCGCGCCATCATAAGACGAACGCCGAAAAAGCGTTGTTATATGACCAAGATAAACAGTCTGAGTCAGCTAGGAATATGGATAGGGCTTTCTCACTTGGCATCCAGAAAATGTATCCTTCTAAAGACTTTCATGTTTCTGACAAACTTATCGATAAATTGTTAAATGAACGAAGGCCTGATGCCACTGCACTACCTCCATATGTTCCTCTTGTGCTGCTTTACCTCTCCCTGCTGTTATTCCTCCTCCTGCTCCTATCATTCCTCCTGTCGTTCCTCTTCCTCCAGTCGTTGTTCCTCCTTTTGTTGCTGCTCCTTTGCCTGCTCCTCCACCTGCTCCTCCACTTTTTCCTGTTGTACCAGTGATAACATCTCTGTTGGATATGCCTCCTCTCCCAAGTGGTCCTGCACCGCTTGTAGTCGATCAGGGAGTGGGATCGAGGGTTGTTACTCGTAATACTGTACCTCCAGAGAAGAAACGTGAGTTGATTGCGTGGGCCAAGCATTGTATGGAGGGGGTGATTGAGCTAATAATTTTGCCACATTTTCTAATATGGACAATTTTCCTCAGAAAAATGTTTTCATTGAGGGATTAGGGATCCATTTGTGTGTAATGTGGGACAGATTAAATAATACAGATCTCCCACAAGGGTTGAGGGATATGAACACCTTAGCGTTCTCTAGAAACACTGTGGAGAAAGTACAAGAGCATGTTGAGAGGGTATTTGAGTATAGAAAGGAGTTGGAAAGGTTACAGAATGAGGATGAAGATAGAGATAGTATGTATGTGCAGAAACGGTTCCTTCCTTGTCGCAAATTGATATCTGAGGAAATGCGAATTTGCATGAAGGGCGCGATTAGATGGATCTCAGACTCGTCGATAACTCCAGTTGAAGTATATGACAAGTATAGTCAGTATACGCTAGAAATGCAGAGGAAAGTGGTACAGGTAATGGTAGAATACCTAGAGAATGAGTGTGTGAAAAGAAAGATTAGTTGTCCCACAGAGTTATTAAGCATTTACAAGAGAGCTTTTTCATTTGACACTTCTTCGGCTGCTTTAGCGCTCAATTTGGCTCTGTTGCTTAGTAAGCGTTCGGAGTTGCCTACTTCTCAGTTGCCTATGAGAGAGGTTCCTCCAACACTTGTCCCAAATGTTGAGATCCCTGCTGAGGCTGTAGCGGGTACAGCTGCTGAGGAAATACCTGCACATTGTGTGTCGCAGTTTGTTCACGTCCCGTTCTCAAGACAGGAGGTGAACACCATTAGACAATCTATTGCCGACATTAGGAAAAATCAGACAGGGTTCTATAAAGAAATAGAGTCTGTTTTGAAATCCTCAATATTCACTTTAAGTGATATTGATTTGTTATTTCCCGTACTCCTGCCCGTAGATTTGTGGAAACAGGTTAGGACTATAGATGACAAACCAGGGCTAGGAGATACATGGGCTAACATAATTAGATTTGATGGAGAAAGGCCAGCTGGCGAAAGACCCCCTCAGGTGATACTAACTTTGCCTGACAGAATAGTTGGGAAATTGAAAACTATAATTCCCGAAAAGAGAATTATTTGGGACAAGCTTACCGCCTGTGTCCAAGGGAAGTCTGAGGATGCTACCGAGTTCTTTAATCGGTTCAATCGGTTCGAACAGGTATTCTCGGATTTCAGGGGACAAGATTTAGGCACAAAGTCTGGGAAAAGATTATTTGTAGACAAATTTGTGCGTGGATTGTTGCCAGACATCCAGTCGCAAATTAGGTCTTCTGAAAGCGCTTGGCAAGCGAAGTCTCAATCAGAAGTACTGCACATGGCTCAGTACTATGAGAATCGTGTCAATAATGAAAAGGAAAGAGTCGAAAAAAGAGAAAAGGCAATTTAAAGACAAAAGTATTATTACAGCAAATCGTTAGAGGCCCTAGAGGGGGTAATTCACAAACTAGAGGTCAGTATCTTCCACAAGGAAATGTGCCCTTGGGTCCAGAGGGTCATTGGTGTGCACAATGCCCGATCCTCCGACAGAGGTCAAATAACACATTTGGGAATATGGGTAGACGACCCAGAAGTCGCCCGGGTGTAGGCGGCCCTAGTAGAGGTCAGTTTTCACAAGATTCACAGCAACCTTTTTCGCAGGATAATCAGGCACCAAGTGTGGATACTAGAAACATTTTTGATCATCCTTCTGCCGCTTACCTGTCTGAAGAACTTCCTTTCAATTACATTCTGTTTTGCTAGGATTGCCCGAAGCAGGGTTTGGAACCTACGCCTATTCCGGTTGACCAGAAAGGACCCTACATTGAAATGATAGTGGGAAATAGAAAACATCTATTCTTGATAGATACAAGGGCACAAAAGTGTTCCATCAATCATTCTTGGGTTCCAAACATTCCACTGTCAGGGCAAACCAATGTTTCTGTAGGGTTTCTGGCACACCAGTTGTCTGTCCGATTTCTTCGCCGGTACCTATTTCTTTGGGTCCATTTACGGACCATTGTCCATTCCTTTTGACTTCGAATTGTGGAGAGAATTTGCTGGGTTGAATCTTTTGAAGGAATTAAATGCTGTAATTCATTGTTCCTCTGATGGAGTGCGTTTGACGATTTCACCACAGCAACTTTCTGTCTCTCAATTCTTGACTAGGCATTTGCCGCTGGAATTTAGTGAAGCTCCGGAGTGTTTGTGGGCATTTGACGACAATGATGTTGCTTTTTTGCAAATTGAGCCTGTTAAAATTGTCTTGAAACATGGGGTAAAGCTGCCACGTATTCCACAATATAAGATTTCAGTCGAGGGTGAGCAGGCTTTGAAATGCATCGTCTCCGATTTTGTACATCGAGGGGTGATTGAGGAAATTGCAGGTAGTTTGTGCAATAGTCCGATTTTGCCCGTGTACAAAAAAGGCAATAATGCAATTCCTTTCCGTTTCATAATTGATTTACGTGCCATCAATAAGATCGTCGCTCCAGAATTTCCAATTGTGCCTGATGTGACGATGATACTGACTATGATCCCGGCTTCAGCTACTCATTTTAGTGTTGTGGATCTAAAGAATGCTTTCTTTAGTATTCCTATACACAAGGACAGTAGATATTTGTTTGCATTCACCTTAGGGGGATGCTCCTTCACATTTACTCGTGCACCGCAAGGTTACACAGAAAGTCCCAGCATCTACAGTAGGGCCCTGAAAGAACAACTTGATACCCTTGAGTTGCCCTCTACTTGTACACTGCTTCAATATGTCAATGACTTGCTTTTAGCTGCTGACTCAGAGAGCGCTTGTAAGGAGGTCACCGTGTTGTTGCTTATTCACCTGGCTAAACATGGACACAAAGCTTTGCTTAAGAAATGTCAATATTGTTGTCAGGAGGTCGCCTATTTAGGCTATCTCCTGTCAAAGGAGGGAAGAATATTGACGACTGAACGGATAAAACTCATTTCTAGCATGTCTATCCCAAATACGCAGAAATAAGTTAGAGCCTTGATAGGAATGGCTTCTTACTGTAGGCAGGGGATCCCCAATTTCTCGTTAACGATTAAGCCAATGTTGGCTTTGACGAAGAAGGGCATTTCTATGACATTGCCATGGAACATGGAGCACCAGCGTTCATTTGATTTGCTCAAGACTGCATTGTGCTCGGCACCGGTTTTGGGCACACCAAATTATGAAAAGGCCTTTGTGTTGTTTGTGCATGAATGTGATTGATGTGCTTTGGCTGTGTTAACGCAGGAACATGGAGGGAAGAATAGGCCTTGCGGTTACTTTTCTTCCGCCCTTCATCCTGTAGCATGCGCTTTGCCAAGATGTTTGCGAGCTGTCACTGCTGCTGCTGCGTCTGTAAAACAGAGTGAGTGAATGGTCTTAGGCCATGCTTTAACCCTAATGGTCCCTCACTCTGTAGATTTTCTACTGAACAGAACTCAACCGCAACACCTCACTTCCGCACGGTTGACAAGATATGAATTGATCTTGTTTGCACCACACATCCAAATTAAGAGGTGTTCTTAATCCGGCTGAAATCTTACCTTTCCCGCAAGGTACTGCTTGCAGTGACGAAGAGTCACATGATTGCCTGTACACTACCGAACAAGAGACAAAGGGTAGAATTGATCTAAAAGATACTGCTTTGAACAATCCACAAGGGGACCTGTTTTGCGATGGCCCCTGCTTCAAACTTCCAGATGGTACATCCACAGCTGCTTCTGCAATCACTACGTTGAGCATGGTCGTGGAAGCCTAGAGACTCACGCATAACTCCGCGCAGGCCGCAGAGATTATAGCATTGACCCGAGCTTGCGAACTTTCCGAAGGGCTTACTGTGAATATATACAGTGACAGTCAGTATGCCTTTGGGGTGGTTCACAACTTTGGGAGACTTTGGTCAGAAAGAGGGTTCTTGACTTCACATGGTACAAAGATCCAGCATGGCTCCCTGATAGTACGACTACTCTCAGCACTTGCACTCCCTACTCAGCTGGCTATTGTAAAATGTGCAGCGCATCAAAAGATTGTAGATGATATAGGAGAAGGGAATGCTTTTGCTGATCAGATAGCTAAACAGACTGCCATTGATCTCTCTTCAGACACATATACTTCAAGGGAAGCCACAAATGCCTATACTATGGATGAAGGTACCGATTCCGTGAGGGATATCCAAGCCGATGCCTCGTTAGAAGAGGCAAAGAAATGGGCTGAGAGCTTGGTGAAACTTGTTGATGATGGGTGTTGGGTGGACAGATTTGAAGGAAAATGGCTACTTCCCGAAGCGTACATCATGATGATGGTTGTTATGGCACTTGGTCCCACACATATATGTGCCCGCAAGATTACAAAAATGTTGGAAAATGTATGGGTGAATGACAAAATCTCTAAGGTAAACGAACGTTTTGTCCAAAACGGCATGATCTGTTTACAGCATAATGTGGGAAAGGGAACATCAACTCCCAGGGGAAGTTTTGGTCCACCTTCTGTCCCCTTCCAGGTTATACACTCTGATTTTATTGAAATGGAACAATGTAATAACTTGAAATACGTGTTAGTTGTCATTTGTGCTTATAGCAAATGGGTTGAGGCTGTTCCTGTTAAAGACGTTACAGCCATGACTACTGCAAAGACTATGTTAAAAGATTATTTCCCCAGGTTCGGGCTACCAAGAGTCATCTGGTAGGACAATGGTCCACATTTTATCGCTGCTGTAATTCTGCAGATATGCACGGGATTACAGATCGATAAACGGTTCCATTCGGCCAGACACGCTCAGAGTGCCGGACTAGTAGAAAGACACAACGGCATCATCAAAAACAAGCTCGCTAACACGTGTGCCAGCATCAAACTAAAATGGCTGGACGTCTTACCGATCGTGTTGTTATCCGTGTGTATGACCCCTCAAACTAAGACTGGGCTCTCTCCCTTTGAGGTGGTTATGGGGAGGCCTGCTAATATCTAGAACGTTACGAAAAGTCGTTCACTGCGAAATGTAGAAAATGTATTTCTTTCAGATTACTGTAGCGAGTTGACTAAAAACTTGTATTTGATTTATCACCAGGTGTGAGAGGCTTTACCTGTACGATACGAGGGCCCCGGTCACAGCATGTGGCCCGGTGACTGGGTCCTCCTAAAAGCATTCCAGTGATCCTCCTGCCTTACACCTCGGTGATGGGGCCCCTTCCAAGTCTGCTGGTCAGGCAGACGGCGGTACGGGTGGCTGGCTGGAAAAATTGGACCCATGCAACGCACACCAAAAAGATTCCACACCCCATGCCATACGATACAGAAGAAACAGAACCCCTCATCAGTACTGCAACCAATGATCCGGAAGCAGTAAACAGCATTGAGAGTGCGTCGGAGACCCTCCCTGAGCCCGTGGGGCCTGAGAAAACAGCCACTGTGCCTCCACACTGTCCAACAGTTTTGTTTCCGGAAACTGTCATTCCGGACCTTGCATCCTCTCTTGTTCTTGATACGTCGATTCCAAAGGGAAGTGACGACACGTTGTTCTCAGATCACTCAGTACCAGGAAGCACGAGGTCTGATCTGCGACCTAGGAAATAGACCTACTGGACGGTTTGGCTGTGCGATAGAGGAAAATCAGCGAGGGCTTGCCTTTTTGGCCCGATCTATTATCTACACGGGGATTCTGTTGGCTAGGGTTTGTGGAAGGACTAAGAAGATGCTCGGCCTGGAGGTCGCCAGCTAAAAACATTGGCATGTTCGTTTGAAGATTACAATGCCTGCCACCGCTACCACTCGTCCAGGACTGATAAGTGAACGTGTGACCAGCTGCGAAAAAGGACGGTCCGTAACATGGGCCCCAAAAACGTACTGCTGTTTTTTGATAATGTTAATTGGTTTTATAATAGTAATTGTTTTAGGCTTCTGGTATCTAGAAGAAGTACATCCGTTTGAAAATTTGTTACCGACTGAAAATGTACCTATGTTTCTACTCCTTTCGTGCATCTGCACACTCTATCTCCTAGAGATTCTCAGCATAGACAGAGATATCCCAACAATACGTTATTACTCATCATGAATGCCACACATGCCATCTTTAATAAGTCCAACTGTTGGGTTTGCTGCGTTTACCGCAACACGGGGATAAGGGTCTCGGTTGGTATATTCATCCTTTACCTTTGACAACTGCATGCTATGCTTCTCTTAGAGCATTATTCTTTGGTCGCTGGAATGATAGCATCTCAGGGAACTTTGATGGGACTAATTTGAATCAGTTTGAGAAACGTGTTTTGACTCCCTTGGGATACTTGCTTTTTGCAAATAGGATAAGCTCAACGTTGCTTCTATTAGGCCTTCTGATAGACTGTCTCGTCCTTTCCAATCTTTGATTTCCTTTAAAATGGCTCCTATAGGCAATAAGGATGCCACGCCTCCTTCTTACACTGTTATCCGTAGCCCTGATTCAGTTTCTTTCTGCATACAGAGGAATGGGACTCAGTCAATGGGTGATTTTAAAGGTTGCGCCAATGTTGCGAACTTGACTGGGGAAGACAGACCTTTGTATGTAGGCGAACCTGTCTACTTTGTTTGCGGTAATGTAGCATTTCCATGGTTTCCCAGGGATTGGCAGGGAACTTGTTATTTAGGGATCCTGGTACCCGGGGTATTCATAGCCAGTACTGTAGAGGTTTCAAAGGCTCGTCCACGGCAGGACAAGGATTGTGACACTCCAGCACAAGTTCTGGGAGACGTAGCAAAGTCCTTTGTGCCATTCTGGGGACAAATAATGAACTCTGAGGATATCAGGAGACTAGTGAAAGTACTGGAGATAACCATCAACCAGACCACTGACATACTCTATAACATGTCTCTAGAACAGAAAGCAATAAGGTTAGTAGCACTTCAGAACCGGATGGCATTAGATGTCATCCTGGCTGAACGTGGAGGGTTATGTAAATTAGTGTGGTCCGCTTGCTGCATTTTCGTGCCAGATTCCTCCCCAACTATCTTCAAGGCAATACAGAATCTGCATGTCCTAAATTCAGAAGTGCATGTTCCTGAGGGAAACTGGGATCTTAGCGCTTGGTTCTGGGACTTCTTGCGATCTTGGGGTTGGAAGGTACTTTTGGTCTTGCTGATCATTTTTGGAATTCTGTTGTTCCTTTGTTGTTGTATACAGTGTCTTCCTGGTATATGTTCGATGCTAGGGGGATGTTGCGCACAGGCAATGGGTACGTTAGGACGCAAAGTATACGCCCCAGACAAAAATTCCAATGAATATGTTCTGAAAGAAATTCTGCTAACCGATCTAATGGCGATTGATATCTCCGATGGTGATTCAGGGTGTGTGGACATTGAGACGTGGAATTGTTCGTAAAGTGATTAGAAATAGTTTAGCTCTTGGCATAGGCCAAAAGGAGGGTTTGTCGAACGGGAAATCATATTATACCCTCTAGATCGTGTGTATATATTTATATCTATTGGCCTATGCCAAGTCGTTCTGCGAGGAAATCCGCGTTGCAAGGTCCTGACCTTAAATCTGTGTAGGCCGACATTTTAGGTTCATCCGCCATTTTAGATTCTCTCTCTAAAGTCACCCTGTGTCCTAAAATGGAGGACAGTGTCATTCCGAATGTAACATGGCCGTCTTGACCTCTGCGTACAAGTTAATGTATAAACTGCGTGCAGGCCAAATGTTAGGGTCATGTACTGAGACCTTGTCCTTCGTTGACCTGTGTATAGAGGATTACCTGTGCCAACGAAGCTAATCCACGAGCACATGTTAAACATAATATAGTCAAATACTGAAATGTGAACATTTGTTTAACTGCATTGCATAAAGAGATGTGCGAAGGCTCAACGAGAAATCCAAAGACACACTGTTGCTATTGTAACTCGTTGATAAATGTATTAAGGATAACCCCTAAATGTATAGATGCATAAATTAAGATGCAAACTCGGCACAAACCCTAGATCCGTGATGTATTAACTGGTAGGTGGGCTGGACATCATGTTTTGGACTGTATAAAAGGTGCGACTATTCTAATGTACAGCCCCACTCACTTCCCACACCGAACGGGCTGGTATTCGCTGTGGTGAACTGAGGGCCTGATAGCTATCCGATACTCTGTTTCTTTGAAAACTGTTCAGTTACTTTGAATAAAGATCTGTGTATCTTTATAACCTGCGTTTGGTGTATTTCCTTTTGAAGGTACTCAGCCTCGATATCTTGATTTTGCTTTCAGATATGTGCACCATGAGCTGAAACCAAACCCTTAGGAAAATACTTTAAGAACATACAACAAGGTTAACATCTAGAAATATAGCACCTTTTGAATTTTCATATTCTGACTGTCATACTTCCCCAATTTAGCAAAAATTATTTTCCAATATACAACGCTTTACCATAAAGCTCTGCCATTTCCCACCTTCTAGCATCATTTTTAACATTTCCATATCCTTTTTGCAACTTTTTCCATTGTTTTTGTGTTCATCGACGTCTGATGTCATCGCAGACTTTACAGGCACATGATCTCATGCATGCACACGGCATGATGACTTCTCTGTGAACGCATCTGAATGTTGCGATCGGGTCCGTGCGTCACAAACAGTTTGGAACTGCATTTTCTGCTGATCTAGGAACTTTGAAGCTCGAAATGTACCCTTGCACTGCTCCTACACCTATTCTTACTCATTATCCATTAACAATAGAGCACAGAGTACATACTTTGAGGAATATTAGCAAAACTGCCATTTATCTTAAAAATGGCATCCGCTATTACCATCCCTCTTCCCCAAGAGCCAACACCACCACCAGCTGGAGGGCCTACACAATTAAAAAAGCACAGTACTTCCAAAGACAATGAAGAGGACCAAGAAGGTGAGGTACAGGAAGTGCCTACCTCTAGCACCCAGAGAGAATCATGGGTGGGGCAGTTCTTTACCACTGTTGGGAATGTACCAAAGGCTAAAGCTACCAAAGTGAAATGCACTTAGGCAACGCTGTACTCAGTCGTGGACTACCTGGACAGTACTCCTACCGGACCACATCCATGCACTGCCACACCAAATCCAACCACTGCAATGCTCTCAGAAAGGTTGTTCCTTTCCTAACAGGTAGTAGGCTGTCTTCCTCCACCTCATCTTCCTCAACCAATACTGTAACTACACAGCCTACTTCTGTGGGACACAAAATCCCACCAGCTACCTTGCAAGCGATAAAGGAGGCTGTTGATCCATATCTTTCGAAAACTATAGTACTCTGTATATACTGCAACACACTACTCTGCAGCGGGGAGCAATTTCGAAGTGCGTTTGAAGCTGTAATCAAATAGCATGAAAAACATTGCTCCCTACCTTAGATGTAAAACATGCGCAACATCTTCCCATGCCCATATTAGTAGTTGGTGCCTCTTCCCTTATTTGCCTCCCCACCTTACTTTCTGACCTCTCCTGTAAAAAAGAAAACAAAAAGGTTTCTTTAGGAACCACCTTTCACAGCTAAAAAATAGAACTAAAAAACAAATCTTATAGAGTCCATCTACTTTACACTTCTCAATAAAGTAGATATACTCAATAAGATTCTCCAACATTACCATTAGCATTTTGTGTTATGCTAATGGGAATAATGTGGAGTTCATCCCCCATTCCAGGGGCTGCAAGAGGGGATAACGGCCCGGCAGCCCAAGTTATCGCCCCAAAATAAATGATAGGGAATGAAGGCGATATATATTATAATATTTTTCCAAGATGGCCACCATACGGAACCCCTCTTCCCTTCCACGGCAACCTGCAGGAGGCAAAGAGAAGGAGCAAATGCAGAAGTGGCACCCACCGCCACCAAATTAAGGTAAGTAGGGGGTGGAAAAAAATGGGACGGAGGGTGGAAGGGAAGATTGCGGAGGGAAGAGCTGGCCATCAGGTGGCTTGGATAGCAGGCTTGTACCAGTGGTTCAATCCTGTCTTCCTATCAACCTGATTGGCTGACTCCCCCACCCAGGGTGCTAATGGACATTTGTATACTAGAGAAAAATATAAAAGGACAGAAACAATTTTCTGTCCCAAATAATTTTGTCTAGCATACAATAAGGACCATAATTGATGGACCTTTATAACTAGCCATGGTTTCCACAGTCCCTTTTCCACGTCATGGAACATTAAAAGACCCAGATGGCACATCACACCATTCCACAAGGCACCCCTTCTACCCTTTTTAATTTTACATTTATAACACTCCTTCAATGCCTCCTTTCAAACATTCACACATCCATCAATCACTTCCAAACACTGCACATATAACCCTATGACCATATTAAGCTTCCACACACCAACTGCCACTTAACAATCTTCTACAAATCTTTTGCATCTGCATTTCCCTTACTTATACGAAAACATTGTACACAGTGCTCCTACAAATGCACATATGCATTGTGCAGTGAGAGAAGTGCATAAATAGAATGGGCAGTACAGATGAGCAAATGCTCATGAGAACCCAGGAGGAAAATGGCAAGGTATGCCAAGGTGGGACGCCACTGGGTGACTACTGGAGCAGAGGAGTCCCAAGTGTGGGATGCATCTTAACCATGGCATCCCTTTAGCAGAGGTTTTCCAGTCAATTTAATACGTTTTTATAAGTGAAAATGTTTCATTGTGTTGCATCACTATATAAAAGGTATTAATAATTCCTCTGTTCATATATATATATATATATATATATTATCAATTCTACCTTAAGGTAGCCAAGTCGAGCTGCACTCTCCATAAAACCATGCTTGCCCAATTTCCACCAAACAGCAAACGAAGGGGTGGGGGGGGGGGGAATAAAACTCCACACCAACCGCTTTCCGTTTTGTTAATTTTCTTCTTTTATTGATCCACACGGGAAAAAATATTTAAAAATCATGGAAATCCATTTCAGAAAGTAGAAAGAATGACCCCAATGTGGGTCCTCCCAAGTGCAACACTCGAGGCGTGACGCGTTTCGCGGCCAACTCGCCGCTTTTTCACAACAAACAACCTCTCCACCATACACCACTTTAAAACATGAGACTAGGAGGAGGAGAGAGGGAAAGGAGGGGGTGGGCAGGCAGGCAACATAGAAATCAAAGAAGGCCTCATTTAGTGATCTGCATTACGTGCCAAAACCATGGCAGACATCTTTGCCTAGTGAGTTTGCCTAACAGACATACATTCATGCGAATGAGCATTTTGTTCCTAGAGGTAAATTTAAAGTGCGTTGTGCATTAGCAGCTGGGGGGGGTTATGGAATATTCACCACCCAAGTTTTTTACTTTATTTCTTCCGATTTTAAAATGACTAGTGCATAATTAAAAACATCTATAAATACCTTAGTGGGATATAAATGAGTATCTAAAACCCCAAAACATGGATCTCTGTAGCTCCCCCTTAATCTGTTAGGTCTTTTAGTCACTATAATATTAGTGTCCAAGGTATAATCATTTATAGTATTAGATCTCTACTTGGTCACTTATTTATCTGTACTTAGTGCAAAACCATGGCAGACATCTTTGCCTAGTGAGTTTGCCTAACAGACATACAATCATGCGAATGAGCATTTTGTTCCTAGAGGTAAATTTAAAGTGCGTTGTGCATTAGCAGCTGGGGGCGGTATGGAATATTCACCACCCAAGTTTTTTACTTTATTTCTTCCGATTTTAAAGTGACTAGTGCATAATTAAAAACATCTATAACTACCTTAATAGGATATAAATGAGTATCTAAAACCCCAAAACATGGATCTCTGTAGCTCACCCTTAATCTGTTAGGTCTTTTAGTCACTATAATATTAGTGTCCCAGGTATAATCATTTATAGTATTAGATCTCTGCTTGGTCACTTGTTTATCTATTTGTTTAATGAAGTACTTAGTGCAAGGGAAATCCTAATTCCAGCATAATAATTGAAATCGAGATAACATTTTAGATATATCCAACCATAAATGGAAGATTATCCCCAAATACACAACAACACTAGTAAATCGATATCCAGTTTGCAGACTATGTTTTTCTGGTTAAATCTACTTCCCAATTAGCCTCTCCTTGCTCTTCTTCTCCCCTTCTCTACTCCCCCATTACCATATGTATAGAAAAAATAGTGCAGAGCAACAAATGTGCTCCGAAGCAAACACACCATTACCAACATCCTAAAAAATTGTTTAAAACACAAAAAAACTTTAAAACCAACTATTTGATCTCGTATATCGTTACAGAGCACTAGGAGGAAAGAAAGGGACAGGAATATTCCTTTAGCTGCCCAAAAAGGTGTATAACTCTTCATCAATGTTATGCCCGTTGGGATGTTTACTTTCAAAATCTAGTATACACCTTGTTTCTTTTTGTCTCAATTGCTTCTCCCTGTCACCTCCCCGGGGGCCCAATTCTATTTTGTATACCCCAAAGAATTTGAAACTGTCTATTTCTTTGTTGTGACATTCATAGAAATGTTTAGCGATGGGGTAGTTCACATCGTTGTGTGTGATGGCTCGCACATGTTGTTGTATTCGAATCTTTAACTTGCATTTTGTGCTGCCAATGTAGTATTTATGGCATGCACAGGTGAGGGCATAGACTACATAGTCTGTTTCACAGGTGATCCGTTGTTTGATCTCTGTTTTGTGTCCTGTCACTGGATGTTTAAAAGTGTCGCCGTCAATTGCAAATTTACATATATTACAGCGTGTGCATTTATGAAAGCCTTTCCTTTTCACTGTTAGCCAGTTTCCTTCTGTCTTTTCTTCTTCCTTGGCCATAAAACTGGGAACCAGCATATCTTTAAAGGACCTATTTCTTCTGAAAGTGACTTCGGGATGGGGTTTGAGGCTTTTGGCCAGATCTGGGTCAGTTAGCAAAATGCTCCAATGTTTCTGCAAAATGTGTTTAATATTTTTTGACTGGTTGTCAAAAGTAAGAATGCATCGGGTGCTCTTTTCTCCTTCTAATCGATCTTTGTTCTTATTTCCAGCTAATAAGGTGTGTCTCTCAATTATTCTGGCTTTCAGGAAGGCTCTCTCGATGACTTTTTTGGGGTACATCTGCCTTTTGAAACCTGCTGCCGTCAATTTGCTTTCTCTATCGTAAGACTCCAAAGTGGTGTTATTTCTTCTGAGTCTCACAAATTCTCCATAGGGCACACTCCAGATCACATGTTTAGGATGTCCACTGTGTGCGTGTAGAGGAGTATTGGAGCCAGTCTTCTTTCGATGCAGCTCGCAGGTTATTTTCTCATTCACAATTCTGATATTAACATCTAGAAAGGTGATTAGTGTCCGGCTGTGAGTTTCCGTAAACCTTAAGTTTTTTTTATTTTGGTTCAATACCGTTACGTACTCTAACCAGCCCTTTGCAGTGCCTCTCCAGATAACAAACAGGTCATCGATATATCTTAACCATAAAACCACATTTTGCGTATGTACCTGATTCCCATCTGACCAAGCCTCAAGTTCTTCCCACGACCCCATCATAAGGTTTGCATATGAAGGCGCGAAAGTTGTTCCCATCGCCGTTCCTTGCATCTGCTTGAAATATTCATTGTTAAAGAGGAAGACGTTGTTTGTAAGGCATAGATTGATCATTTGCATCACCATCTCATTGTGTTTCAGGAAATTCAAAGATTTAGTGTTCAAATAGTGTAGGCATGCTGTTTTCCCATCCTCATGTCCTATCGACGTGTAGAGGGAGACAACATCCATCGTGGCCATTAAAAAGTCTTTTTCCCAGGGAATATTTTCTATTTTACACAGGAAATCAGTAGTGTCTTTTACGTATGAAGGAAGTGTACACACAAAAGGGAACAATACCTCGTCAATGTATTTCGATATATTTTCCAATGCTGAGCCGATTAGGCACACGATTGGTCTCCCTGGGGGTTGTTGCAGATTCTTATGAACTTTGGGTAGAAAATATATAGTAGGGGTTATGGCTTTACTGATATAAAGAAATTTATATGTTTCTTCCGATATAATACCCATTTCTTCATGTTTCTTTAGGAAGGATTTCACTGTTTGTTCTAATGCTGGCATAGGATTATCCTTTAGTTTCGTGTAGCACTTGGTGTCATTGAGCTGTTTATACGCCTCTTTAATGTATTCTGTTTTTTTCTGCAAAACAATATTGTGTCCTTTATCTGAGGGTTTTATAATGCAGTTCTTCAACTCCTGCAGTTCTTTTAATGCTTTTCTTTCATTTCTTGTGAGGTTATCTTTGAATTTCACATTTTTAGTTTTTCGGCGTAAGCTTTTTAAGTCCTCTATAACAAGATTCTGAAATACACCAATAGTGCTAGCTACGTTTGTTGTAGGATTGAATTTGGATTTCGATTTCAGATTACTTTTTGTCATCCAATCAGTTCTGATCCCTATCTCTGCAAGATCAGTCGATAAATTTTCTTCTTCCATGTCCATTCCTTTCTCTAGTTCCATAAGATCGGTAAGTATGTCCATTTCCTTAATCATAATCTCTGTTTTTCCTGTCTGTGCTTCCTTTTTCTTTTGTTGCCACATGTTGTTGGCAAAGAATTTCCTGAGGCGGATCTTCCTTATGAAATGGTCCAGATCTATCCTAGTGTCCACATAATCATTATTAGCAGAAGGACAGTAGTTAGTCCCAAACTCAGAACTTTTTGTTGAGTTGTTGTTAAGGTGTGATCAGACAAATTTATTATTTTAAAACTGCCATCCTCCTGCATATCAGCCTCGCTCAGTTGCCAGAGCGCAGCGATCTGCCCGAAGTATTGTTCTGGGAATTTCCTGCTCCGTTTTCCCATATATATGAAAGAACTATAAACCTCCTTTAAGAAACATATTTTTTGCAACACATACATCTGTCATTATCAGCAGCGCATGCTGGGGATGGTTGTCATTGTTCAATTGCCTGTGGCATAAGGCTCCACCTTGACCCCAGCCAAACCAAACATCCCCTATTATTCACTGCACCTATGCTGCATCCAAGCTCAGGTCCACTATAACCTAATAATGTAACCAATGATCGGTGCTTATGGCTTGCAACCATGGGCAGTCTTCAAATCCATGGGGCATAGGCTTCGGCCATGCAGCATTCCCCAATGAGCAAATCAGAGTACACATTTGCGTTTGCCGAGGAATAGGCCCACTACACATACCTCAATACATATCACTAGTTTTTCTATTTACATTCTTACACTTTCGAAAAATAAAACACAAGACATATTTACTAAAACATGATTTCAGCTCCTTGCTAACGCTCATCGTGCAAGTTTGTTGTAGTCTAGTCCACCACTTCAGGCTGTAACCGCAAGCAGAATATGCTTTCCCATTCAAACCTACCACTTTGGCCATGCCGCATTCCACAATAAGCAAATTACAGTAAACATTTCTCCTTGCTGATGGCTAGGCCCATTGCCCAGACACCAATGTTATATCACTGTGTTGTGTACTTACATTTTACAGTTTAAAAAAAATATATATATATCACAGGACATATTTGCAAAACCATGCTTTCCATTTCTTGCTGACCCTCCTCGTGCATATTTTCTGCAATCTCATCCAGCACTTCAACCTGTACCCACGAGCACATTTCTTTCCATTTCAAACCTATCCCAATTTTAAAAAACTTTACCACATAGTCAGTCCCTGGTGGCCATGCCCACTTTAACCCCATTGCTGGTCCCACATAGTCATAGCCATTAGCCAGATTGTCGAGGTCATGGCCACTGCCCATGGCCATAGCCTATACCTCAGTCACCAAAGGTATATCACTATTGTTTGTACCTACATTATGACACTATTCAAAAAATAAAACACAGGCAGATTTGCAAAACCATGCTTTCAGGTGCTTGATAATGCTCCTTACACGACTTTGGTGCAAATCCGACCATGTTTTTTTTTTTAAAAGTGTCAAAAGGTACGTACATACAATAGTCATATAATTTAGCCCCCACTTGACAAATTCCATTCCGACTTTGCACAAACATTCAAGGTTGGGCCTATAAACTTTCTAAAACTTTTGTCCACATTCGTAAACAGCAGCAAAGTTATGCGACATCTAAAAATGTTGAGACCCCCCTCTAATTTTGCCCCTTCTTGAATAAATCCCACCAACCTTTGCATAAACATTCATCTCTGGATCTTAAATAGTTTTGCAAACTTTTGTGCAGATTCGTTAAATGGCACCACATTTATAAGCCTTTATAATATTATGGGAACCCCCCCCTTGTAATCTTGGTCCCTCTTGTCAAAACAGTCCCACACTTCGCTGGACTACTTAGAATCAGGTCTAGAATTATATTCCCAAATTTCATCCAGTTTTATTGAGTGATGCTCAATTTATAAGGCATCCAAAAACTGATTTTCACCAACTCAGAAATAGTCATAGATGTCCCTGAACATCTCAGGTGTTCATAAATATCACAGGACTACCCCGGACATCCGGAGAAAAGACACCTTTTTTTTGGTCTTTTTAAGGCCATATCCCATCCCATCCTGATCACCCCTCACCTCCCCAGATATTGTTTCATTAGTTTGACGAGTGCAATACTGTCTTTTTTTAATATGTTTCCACCGCAATGTTCACAGACAATGGGCATTGTCCGCGAATCAAACTTGGCGGGCATTTCCAAAAAATATGACGCACCTCACGCTTTTCATCATCCAATCAGTGGGCACATTCGATGTCCGTGGACATCACGCTGTCCTCTGGACCATTCAGATGCATGTCTGCAGACTGAATAGGAAAGTGTGTCCATGGACCAAACCCAGATTCCTTTTTTACCTACTTTCTGGTGGTTTTAAAAAAAACTGCAGGATGAATTTACACCAAATTTACAAAAGCATGCTTTCGGGAGCAGGCCACCACTCCTGCCGAACATTTGGTGAAAATCCATCCAGCGGTTTGGGCTGTAGGCATGAGCAACATTTTTATTCCATTGAGTCTATGGGAAAAATCACAAATTCTGGGACCACCTTTATAACTTTGACATCCCCCCCACCCCTTACCGCAACCTCACCAAACTTCACAGAATCCGTCTGACAGGGCCATATACTTTGTTTGAAAGAAACTTGTTTTGAGGATTCGTCTAGGCGGGGCAAAGTTATAAGGCACCCAAAAAGTGCTCTTCGTATGGGTTGAGCAATGTAACCATAACTACAGTGTCGCTAGCGCAGGCCCTGTAATTCAAGGAAAAAACTTTAGTTGCAAGGACATTAAGGTGAGAGTTTAACACAACAAAACCCCTAAATTCAGCTAAAGCCACCTTAACTTTGCAACCCCTGTTGCGCAGCCTATGACCACAATGATGACATCACCGATCACATCACTGATGACATCACTAATTACATTACAATAGTATCTGGCATTAAGCATGGCCTTCAGCCATGGTCAGTGTGCATGGCCAAATATATTTTAACACATGAATCGGTACTAGTCATGGCTTTCAGTTATGGACAGTGTTCACAACCTTCACCCATGTGTACTGAATATTCTAAACACTAACAGGTTACTAAGCATAGATTTTGTCCTTTAACAGTGGATACAGCTTTGAACTGTGTCCACTCTATTATATACAGTGATCAGGCACTATCCATGGAATTTAGCACAATATTGGTCAGTGGCCACAATCTTTAGCTAATGTGCCCACTATATATTCTAACATACAAATAGGCCACTAACCATGGCCTTTGACCTTGAGCAGTTTGTACATATTTTGGCCATGTCCACTGTATATTTTAAAATAATAAAATGCAATAGGTAATGGCCTTCGAACGGCCCACTGTATATCATAAAACACTCACCAGCCACTTGCTGTGGCCATCGGCTGTGCCCACTGTACACTACATACACTAACAAGCTGCTTGCCATGGTCTTCAACACAATACTAGCCAGTGACCACAGAACCTTGGCCATGACTGGTGGGCACTGCTGAACACTACCAAACCACAAGCCATGGCTTTTGGCCATGGCCGGTGGGCACAGCCACTCTTTATAATAAAACACTTACAACCCATCGCTTATAGACGTCATCAATCACAAACTAATTTTGTCCTGTTTTGACAGTGGTATAGTTAAATGTATAAAAGATTGCAGGATTTGAGAACTCACAATGTTTTTAGGCAATGTACATTGAGAAGAAATGATTTGCCATGGACCACATACTTTGGTTAAGCAGCATCCTCAAAGTCCCTTGTTTTATGGTCGGTCTCTTGGTGACTGTTGTGATACATCACAGAACCCCCAACTAACCACATGTAAGCAGCAGGGAAATGTGAAAAAATAACTGTTGCAAGAATAAAATATGCCCAGGTACTTTCTACATCCATAGTGAAAATCAAAAGCTGGCCCCCATGAATATATACACAGTAAGTGAACGTATATCTTAAAGTGAAATATACAAATGTAGTTCAATTGACCTTCCCCTTATTAAAAATGTAATGAACACTAGAAAAATAACCTTAGAGAGGAACTGTTCCACTAAATATTCTGGCAAAGTATAAAAGGTGCTCACCTTTTAAACCCAGCAATCTGTTGTGAAATATTCACTTGTAAACAAAATCCCAACACGAAACAAGTTCTTGTGGGTAAGCATCTACACTGGGAACATGACAACCTGAGTAAAATCCTGGTAGCCAAATACTTGAGCAAGCTTGTCAACTTAAGAAAAAACACGTGTTGTGTCCGCCCTCTTTAAAAAAGTTACGCACTTCACACACATGTGTCCTTTACTGGTTCCCTGAAAAGCAACCACAATCAGGGGAGAATAACTGCACCAGTGTCCAGGATTACAAACTCTCTTGCCACATCGTGGGCAAATACTCATGATTACATGCCCTCTCATCATTTCCCCTCCTCACACTCATGTCTGGCTTTCAACAATACTCTGCTTCATAAAGATAACTTGAAAAGTACACATTCCATATTGTTACTCAAATATATAAATCCTTATTGAACTATGTTAGGCAAAAAGTGTACAATTGCGCCATTAGTGCCCCAACCTCCTTTTGACTGGCATACTAGAAATACCAGAATGCAATTCAGCAAAAGGCAAATTGACTCTGAATGCAACACTTTCAAGGACTGACAGGGCACAGTTTTGAAAAAATAATGCAGATTCCATGTGTTATGAGATATTTAAAACTAGGAAAACACAAACATTTGGGACATTGGACTGTCTCCCATCCATGCAGTAACCGGGACTGATCCTGCATAGCTTCAAAGCGAAGAAGAATCCACACCCCTCAGGCCATGCTGTTCTACGTGGTCTTGTAAGGTGGGCTCAATTTTTAGGCAACATGGCCTGAGGAGGCTGGTCCCTTCCCCACTTTGAGGCTAAGCAGGGTCTGTCCTGGTTACAACATGAATGGAAGACCTGGATGACCAGTGATTGTTCACCCCTGACGTCACTATAGCTGTAAAAATATCTTGCAAAAAAAGAAATTGGAACCGCAAGTACTGAACTACACGGTTCTATGCCCTTTCATTGTCAGACATTTCAAAGCCTGCAATTTAAATGTGTATGAAATAACGAAAAAGGTCATTGATTTTTTTTGTTTGGGGGTCCCATCCTGCACCTATTTTTACCTCTACCCGACCCCCCAACCAATTATGTGCCTTTTTCTACTCCCCAAAAAAATTACATGAACTTTCACGTGTTATTTTGTACATGTTTAAATTGCAGGCTTTGAAATGCCTGGCGATGAAAGGACGTCGTACCGTACTACACATATCCTTGGCTATCCCTAATCGTATGCAGCAGTCAATATAGAAAAAATGGCTGAAAGAAAAATGCTTTCCTGCCCCCCAGGCCTTCACCAAGTGCCACCTCATCTTCACCAGCTCCCCCACTCCCCAGATGACGTGCCCTCTCCCTTTTCCCTCCACTACACACACTGTTTCTGTGACACAGTTTGCTTTGAGATGTTTATTCGCTACTATAGCGGGAGCTACATAAACTATTGTGTAGACCCCTCTGACTACTAAATATCCCTGGGTGCCCTCGAGCCACAACGCATGTTTATGTCCTGCAAATAGCTTTTTTCCTGCTTTTCATTTTCCCGTACCCCGGCTATAACCTTGAATATCTCTTGCATTGAGAGAAAAACAAAATGGTGGCTGTTTCATTTCTGAAAACCATGATCCTGCAATGCACCATGGGAGATATAACTATCAATTCTTGAGAAGGGGCACCCCCTTCTCCATCTAATATTTAAATAACTACTGCATGGAATAACCCCAAACCTCACATGGATTGCAAGTCAACGATTTGTGCCCAGGTTCTTTTGAACCTGGTCCAAATCCATCCAGCGGTTTGGGCTGTGTGCTTTGGCAAAAATCAACCTTGTTTTTCTATGAAAAAATGAATGGGAAGTAAACTGTGTCTTCTTAATAATAATTTTTTATTTCTTAACATAACTATACAAAACTTTACGAAACTTTGCAATCCGTCACTCAAAACAAATGTTGTTAACAATACAATTCTAATGGGTTTCCATGGGAGCCCCACTCACCTTAACTATAGGGCGGCTATCGCGGCCCTATAATATATACATATGTATCTATATCTATATCTATATCTATCTCTATATCTATATCTATACATATATATACATATATTATGGTTAAATTGCTCATCTCATAGGAAGACCACTTTTTGGCCGGCTTATAACTTCGCTCCCCGTGGGGGCGAATTGGCATACAACTTTGCAAAAAAACGTATATGGCCCGCTCTGAATTTTTGGGGAAGTTGGGTGCAGGTTAGTGGAGGGGGTTCAAAGTTATAGGGGGGTCCCCAATGTTTTTTTTTTCCAAAGACTGAATGGACAAAAACTTTGCACAAGCCTACAGGCCAAACAGTTGGACGTATTTTCACCAAATTTGCGGCAGTACTGGTGGCTTGGTTCCAAAATCGTGCTTTTACATTTTTGTGAGAATCCATCCACTACTTTCTTTAGAAACAAGTAAAATGTATGTCTAAAAAAATAGTGGCTCTGCTCCGCGGTCCCATTTCCCTCTTCTCTCCACGGTGAAAAGTCTCATTGGGCTGGAGAGTGGTGTGATGTCGGCGAATATTGGATGCGCCCGGTGGTTGGCTGGAGGGAAATGTCGCTGTATTGTATCAGAGGATAGTGCAGCGCCTAAAGGGGCTGGAAAACATGGTTTGTGGCATCTGGTGGGTGGAAGAGTGGATGGAAAGGGTTGTGGAGTGAAAAACGGTTTATATGGTTTATTTGTTTAGGTGGAACAAGACGGTGGTGTGCGAGCGGTGTCTGCGAGTACTGCAGCAATTCGCGGGTATCTCCTCAGGGGACTAACTTCTGTGGTGACTGTAGGGAGGCTCAATTGGGGATGGGGAGTGCATTTCAGATGATATCAATATATTCCCATTGTGTTGTGGGCTTGGGTAGGGGTGCTGGTGGCTGTGTTACGTTTATGGTAAGTGGCTACATGTTCCCATGTATGGCTGCATTGCGTTGTGGTGGTTGTGGCCAAGGCCTAGCCTCTTGGGTGCATGGCTGGAGGCCATAGCTCTCTGCATGCACCCAAGAGGCGAGGCCTTGGCCACAACCACCACACCACAATGCAATTCAGCCATGCATGGGAACAGTGTGATACTGGCATGTGGATTGCACAAATATGTATACGGGGTGCATTTTTTTTTCCTTCGCTCATTTGGCTAAGTTATTATAACCGTACGTTGCTCCATCGCAGACCCTTTTAAATATGCATTTCTCCTAGGGTAGTGACCTTTACAGATTGGTGTGGAGGACATTTTAGACTTGCTAGAGCACCTGAGGTGAGCTCAAATGCATGCACTTCCATATGCTCTACTTCATTGCCCTTACTGCCTATTACGGAGTGACATGCCACCATTTGCGTTTGCAATGCTGTGCCCCTGATCACACCTTTTACTTAGCGAGTGCTTTAAGATATTGCGGCATGAAAGGATTTCCTTAGTATCACACATTTACAATATGGACAATGTACGCAACTACTCACACATACTTGATTCTCGGGTAGCTCCACAGGCACCTACCTGCTGTGGTGAGTGCAGGCACACTCCACTGGGGATGGGTAGTGCATTGCAAATGATATGAGGATATTTGCATTTGGCGCACTATTCTGTGTTGGGTGTGCCAAGCCCGTATTGCCTTGTGTGCATGGCTGGAGGCCTTGGACCGAAGAGTCTTCCCACTTGTTGCAAGTAGGTTTCACATTGGTGACTTGTGTGCGTGGTTTGTGCACAGTGTACACATTGTTGGTTGCATGGGCGTGGTGATTATTAGCACGTCCTACAGTTTTTGTACATGCCTGGAGGTGATGGAGTCAATAGTCCTGCACAGTGTCCACTGGGTTAAGTGTTGCAATACTGTGTGTATAGAAGTGGATAGGGTTACAGTGGATGGTTTATGTGTTTGGGTTGTGCCCATTGGCCAGATGACTGAGAACTTTACTGTATTATGATGTATTGGTTGTCAGTACTTAATACAGTCTTGGGTGCAGGGCCAATGCTCTGAAGATGTTTTTCTTTAGTTAGAAGAAGTACAATAGTATGTGAATGCAAGTGGGTAGGGGTGCCAGAGGCTGTGGTATGTTTGCGGGTTCTGGTAACTGGCTAGATGTTTGTATGCATGTGTGTATTATGTTGCGGAGGTTCGGTTGGGGTGCCGGTGGCTGTGTTACATTTGTGGGTTTTGGTAACTGGCCAGATATTTGCAAGCATGGCTGCTTACGATGGGGTGGTTGTGGCCAAGGCCTAGCCACTTGGGTGCATGGCCGTAGGCCGTAGGCCTCTACAATCACCCAAGAGGCTAGGCCTTGGCCACACACACACCAACGTAATGCAGCCATGCATGTCAACACTGTGATACTGGTATGTGGATTCCACAAATATGTTTATGCAGTGCATTGTTTTCCTTTTCTCATTTGAGTAAGTTGTTATAACCATATGTTGCTCCATCGTACACCCTTTCAAATGTACATCTCTCACATGAGTGTTCACAATTATAGAATGACCTGAAATGCGTGGACTTGCATGTGGTGTACTTAATTAGACTTGTTGCCCTTTTTAAGGAGTGACATGGCACCATTTGCGTTTGGTATGGTTTGCCCCTGATCACACCCTTTGACTTGGGAGTAAAGTAATATATTGCTACATGACACGAGTTCCTTAGCATCACATTTAAATTGTGGATAATGTACACAGCTACCCACATATATTTGAAGGTCTACTTCACATATATGTGTACAAAATGGTTGCCTTATATAAATGCTTTGGAAAGAAAACATATCCCATTACAAGAAAAGGAGCACTTCACAATGACTTAACCTTGGGCTATATAATGGGTTATATAGACATATATTCAGCAAAATCAGTATGCTATTATTCTTTTCTCCCACATCCAGCATGGAAGGTACAACAGTACTAGACACACTACTGTGGGAAAAAAAATGTTACACTTCACTCTGAAAGTTCCACTGCCGCTCGCATTCACTCTGTGTGCACATTTCTTAAGGAAGAACAGTCCTTGCTAATAGCCTTCTATGGCCTCTATTGATGTTTATGTGCTGCCATTGCAGTGCTCTGTTTACACAGAGCAACATCTTCAAATGTTGCACATCCTGGGAGAGCTCCCCTACCGCCTTTCTGCTTTAGCATTCAATGTTCACACAGAAGTGTGAGCTCAGGGCACAAACACTTTTATGCAGGTAGGGGGTAAAGGCAAATTCGGCATGTTTAGAGGTCTGCAGAGAATGCTAGCAAACCACCGAAAAAAACCATGTATGCAGTTAATTCCCGCAAAATAGAGGACAGGTGGCCATCTTAATATTAGCTTTCTTTTGTTAACTTTTTGAGATGCGCAAAGAACGCGGTTGGCATTGCCATTCCGTGCTATTGTTATGTGTGCGTCGCTTGCACTAACTTTACGTGTGGGTGAGGCACAACATCACAACACTCACCTCCATAGCTGACACATACATCCAACATTCTGTGACCAAAAATCTGTAGGAATATAAAGTTTCAAAAAAAGTAATCAGCATAATGATGACATCACAGGAAATAATGTCACATGACCTTTGACCTTATGACTTCACAGGAAAGGACCTCAAGTGACTGTGTTGTGCGCTAAATAGTTCGTAAAAGATATAGGGCCTGATTTACAAAGCGCTTTTAATGGGACTTTCCCATTTGAAAAAGCTTTTGTAAATCATGCCTTAAGTATGTGCCAATCTTCTTTGTGTCTTTCTCTCCTCTTCAAATTAAATGTTAGCTGTCACCACACTGCACTCTGCTGTGCCATCTTGCTCTTTCAATGGGAGTGTGCTGCACTGTAGAATACACTGCCAGATGATTAACCCTCAGCATAATCAGTGTCAGTCCTCGGTGCCGCACTCGCAAATGGCTTGCAAAGGGCATTAGGGATTTTATTAGAAATTGCTGCACTAGGATAAGTGCCTTTTGTGCAAATTGTTTTAACGTGTGCCTTCATATATATGCTCAGAACCTTCGCCATTCACACACACCCCTTCCGCTCCCCACCCCCGCTCTCCCGGATCTTGGAAAAGGTTACGATACAATGCCACCTGAAGGGCGGTCGTTTACAAACGTATAATGAAGATTGGCGATCGATCAGCCATTGGCTGCTACATGAAGGGCGGGTCTATGAGCGCAGTGGCTTATTGATCAGTATCTGGGTGGTGTGTAAGCGAGGCAGGGGGTTTCCCTAAGAGCCACTGTGAGTCCAGTGATTTCTGTCATTTTTTACGGGGCTTTGTGGAGGAAAGTAAGGAGCAATGATTCCTTATTCCTCCCTGCTCCAATAATGAGTGGGATACTGCACAGTTGTGCAACATGTGGCGCTCCAGGTGTTTTACACTTCAGCTCCCATGATCCCTCACCATTGGCTTTGCTTGCAAAGGCTTATGGGAGTTGTAGTCCAAAACATTTGGCGAGCCCAAAGTTGCAGGGCACGGTATAGTTGATTACAAAGTGATGTGGGCGTCCTTGGAATATGACATTTGAAGTTGGTAAGTGTATAGTGAGTCCTGCAGGTCACACTTAGGAATGTGTATTGTGGTTTGCTCTATCCAGTCAATCAGGATGTGTGATCTTTGATACATCACTACATCTCTAGGCCGATTTCCCTCCATTGCTGCAAACCAAACTGGGTATACTTTGAAATAACCCATCACATTTTTAAGTGCTACTATAAAGCTCTCTATTTGAATACATTGCTTTCAAGTCTGCTGTAGGTGCTACGAAGCACCCCTTTTTTTCCATGCCTAAAAGATTCCTGCTCACAACTGAAAAAAAGGGGGTGCCGGTGCAGGCCGGCAGAATCGCAGCTCACCGCATACAGTCCTTGTTCTCTGTGGCAGATATAATTACAAAAACAAAATCAATCACGTTTGTACAAAACCAGCTACCCTCCTGTGCATTGCCTGGAGCCTTGAGGATGTTGGGTGCTTGAGTTGCCCCTGGTGGGGGTGATGAGGTGAGAGGGTGTCAGTGAGACTGCATCCCTCCAGTTGAGCCTCGCCTCTTCATGCCTCCACTGTTTACTACCGGGAATGCTCTCATTATTAATGAGTGAGATAAGACCTTCTTCCTGTGCTGCTTCAAACTAAGCCGTTCTCATATGCATTTCATTAAGGACATCAGATTGAATGCAAAGGTATTACTGTCAATTAGACCCTGCAAAGCTTACTGATAAAGTAGTGTTGCCGCTCAAAGAGGCACTAATTGTCTCAGATGTGTATTGTTTAGTACAACAATGCCCCACAAACAGCCTTCCTATCGACCCCCTGCAATGTTACTAATTTTTACAATAACAGTGCCCCACAAATTGCCTTCCCATTGACCCCCTGCTTACCTCTCTCTCGCCCTTCTGCATGTGTTTGTCCCAGTCTGCACACATGCTGAGGTGCTAATGTCCCAGTGATGACCTGATGTCCTCTGCACACGAGTGGTCAGAGTTACGTCAGGTCAGCCACAGTTCATCATTTCAATCAAAAGGACTTCTACACCTGCCTATCACCAGCCAAAATCCCACATGGACCCTCTCTGAGCTCTGCAGCTGCTGTGTGCCTGTATCTTGCTCCCAGTCATCAATGCCTGGGAGCCATAAAGCAATTAGACAGAGACATACTAAAAGCAGTAGGATCAAACACCCAAATCCGTAGGCGGTAGGAGTGCTTAAAAATCCTTAGCCTACCGCCTAAATCGGTAGGGTAGGCAAGTATGCATTTAAGTAGCTGTTATCAGTGGCAGTGTACAGGACAAGGGTCTGCAGGAAGGATGTTGTAAACGGGCCCTAGGTGGCTGGGTCATGGACCTTTGGGTGATTTACTGTGTGTTATTGAGTAGCGAGATATGTTCACCCACTGCCTTGCTCTCTGTTTTGTAGGTGCCATCCTCCTTCTACGACTACACACATGCGATACATCTTTCAAACGTTGACAACACAACCTCCTTTCATGTGTTTGTGTTCGCCTTTTACAAAAGATGTCAGTGGCAGCGAGTGTTGTTAGACACACAGCATATTCTCTCTCTGTGTGTCCAAAGAAGCATTAAGAAAAATCCTCATGGGAGTACTTTCTGATTGGAGGACAATGCAGGAGCTGTTTTGCCAAAATATGCAACACTACAATATTACCTGTCGACGTTTGTGTGTAAGTCGAGTGCTATATGGACATATGGCCGTTAATAATTGTAATGCAATTACGGTGCGTACAACTCTTAATTGTTTGCAAGGTCATTGTAAGGACAATACAAGCAATCTAGCAGCACACGATTGAGCATATGGTGTGCTGTTTCAGTGCACAAGTTGTGTTCACTTTCAGTGTTGTGCTTTATTTATAGATGTGCATGGGCTGGAGAAGCATGTCAACAAAACCAACAGCAATCATAGATGCCATTTACGCTGAATGGTGGAGACATTGTATTGTAACGCAGCGTGACCACTCCTGTTACAAACCCCCGCACAGTGCACACAGGAAAAGTCTATGGTACGGTAACTTCATAATTATGCGTACAGAACTGTATCCATCAAAATTTTAATCCCAATGCACATGTAATGTAAAGTTGTACTTACATAACTTCTGCAAATTCCATGGTTATACTGTGTGGACGAGAAATTGCTGTTTACGGCGTATTGAACAGTTGCAGACTACCTTTGCGGAACATGTGCGCAGCAACTACATTGTAAGTTATCTTTGCTTTTTTTTAAATGTCATACACTGTCTGCCCTTGGAGCAAATCATGCGACCACTCAAGGCTGTTTTACAATGAGCATTTGTCCTGTTAAAAGAGAGGTATGTTAGGTTTCGCTTTCCGATGACCATGCTGCAAAAGAAAAAGAAAATTCAGGCAGCAACGTGTTTCGATTTCACCGTGTATTTCCGAATGTCAGTAGTGTTGTTACGTTGAAGTTAGTATGACGTACATGGAGAGATGATGGTACCTTACACATGCTGCACTGAATGCACAGATGACAACATACATGAAATGTACATTTACAGCCCCTATGGACTATTTATATGTGCAGTGTCTTACGAAGCAATGGTGTACGATGGCAGACTGTGTGTGTGATGGCTCCATATATGTGGGTGGTATGGCCATCTTACGCAGTTTGGTGCCTTGCAGCACAAAGATATTTGGGGCTGTCATTCATCAAACAAAAGGAATACTTAACACCGTCTTCAAACATTGTAAGGTGGGTATGGTTTTCAAAGTGTGTCTCTAGTACACATTAAAAAAGAGAAGCAGAAGTTTGAAATGTTAAGGCGTACCGCACACTTTCCAATATGGCTTATGAGTTGTATACCGTGTGCTCCACTCTATTCTGGGTTCTATACCTTTCACTCAAATGGTGCACATAACAAAGATGACCTAATGCCCTAAACGGTGCCAATGGCATGTGAGGAGGCAAATTTTACAGCACATAGGACAGTTACGTAAGACATATGGATGCATTTTTCTGTTTGGGTTGTTTGATTGTGCAGATTATTGGGAAGGTTACTGTACTATACTGCATTGAATGTGTACACCTATTACAGGCGTAGGTGAAGAGGGTATTCAGCAAAGAGGTTGTCTATTGTGTGGAAGTAATGTCATACAATGTGAACTGAAGTGGCTAAGGGTTAAGTGGCTGTGTTATGTGTCAGGTTTGTGGTAAGTGGATAGATGTTTCTATGCATGGTTGTACTGTGCTGCGGTAGTTGTGGCAAGGGTCTACAATATTGGGTGCATCGCTGGAGCCTGTACACTGTACGGTGTGTAGTGAAGCGTGTAGGCCATGGGTACAAGCAGCACAGTGCGATGAAGCTATACATTGAAAATTGTGGCATTGGCATGTGGATTGCAGAAATATTTGGACACATTACACTTTGCAGATTATAAAGAAGTATGATAATCATTTCATACTTACTGTTTCTATTTTGGAGGGCCTGTGTTGTTTTTTGAGTATGGGATGTGAAATGTTGTAGGAATCGTCGCTTCATTATCTGTACAAAAAGAGAACATAACATGTTAGAACAGGTATTTTGTTACATTGCAGTTTAATACATTGCAGATATTTTTATACTTTTTGGACCCTTATAATTAGTACTTCATGATGACTATGCTTTAAACAAGTGTACTGTGAAATGTGTACAGTTCCTGTGTTACTTTGCATAATCATTGGATCTGTGGGGAAAAGAAATCCATGCTGGATAAAAAAAAAAAAAAACTTTCAAATGTTTTTGCTGTGACATTGCACAGTCAATTACAGTAACGTTTGCACTGATATACTAAATTCTTTCGCTACCTTCCCAGGCACTCCCTGATGTCCGAGTCGGCTTGCTGTGTGTTCCATCATTCGGCAGTGTCAGGCTTGGTGGACGTGCCTTTTCCTTTGCAGCAGCACAACTGTGGAACAAGCTGCCTGTTGAATTGAAAAATATCCATAATCATTTGGTTTTTAGGAAGGCTCTCAAATCTCATATTTTCTAATCTGGATGGCTATAGATATGATGATGTGTGCTTGGGGCCTCTTTCTCCTCTCCAGTGCCATGATGCCTTAGGGCGACCGTGCGCTATATAAGAAACCCTAACATAACATAACATCACATAACATAACTGATTATAGCAATGTTTAAGATGCGCTGTTCCAGTAGGAGGAATTGCAATGGTGTACAATTTCTGTTTTGTACGTGTTGGTAGTTGGTTGCAGTTATATAGCACTGTTTCTTTATGCGTTTGGTTGCTGCTGATGTTTTGCAAGTATTGTGCCATTGCATTGTGCTACTGCAGAACTGTGAGGGCAGTTATGTCACTGTTGGCGTACTGTAACTGTTCATACTATGGAAGTGTTTGAGGATATGTTTGTAGCACAGAGGTTGCTGAAGGTTGAGTTGGGTTGTTTCAATATTGCAAGTAATGTTGCAGTATTCTGGTTGCAGTTAGATACCAGGTGGCATATTCTAACTGTTTACAGTGTCCCATTTCTATAGGGTACGTTTAGAAGCGTGTGCATTCCTGTTGGTAGTTTCACATCTTTCCTCATCCTGAAGTGGTGGTGCACCATTATGGGTTTACGTACTGATATTTGCATATGTATTGAATTTGTATGGGCATTGTTAGACAGGTGGTGACTCATTTGCATACTTGGTGGTTTCAGAGGTTACTGAAGATAATTTTGAACCCTCATACTTAGTACTTTTTCTTCTACGTATGTTGTAGGAAACAATATTAGTGCCATTTTTGTACTATTCGCGTTTCTCTGAGTGTAATCATTGGGTTCATTGGGTAAAAAATTGTCGAACAGACACCTTGGTGCATTTGTTGGATACTTACTGTATGATAAGTTGTTCCAGTTCCACAGTGTGGAAGGTAATTCTTTTTTTGTGCAAATGCGTAGGTACTGGTCAGTGCTGGGGAGTAGGGTATTATAATTTTGTACATCAATGAGTATATTTTGGCTTCAAGAAGATTAAGTAGGCATTTGCAAGATTTGCAGGTAATCTCTGCTTTGGAATAATGGAAGTATCATTGCATTCCCACCATGAACCTTGCTTTCTAATGTATGCAGTATAGTGGCCTGCACTGGTTGTCACATTTGTGGTAGATTATGCCTATTGTTGCGAAGGTTTTCTTGCTAAGTGATACCTGTCGGTGTGAAGGTAGTATGCTTGCAGTTATTTTTAGTTCCATCTGCATTGTATCTCAAAAGCATTAATATTACATATTGACTATGTGATTGTATATGAAACGTCGATCGATTATCGGAATTGCAAGAAGTACACAATATGCTATGGTTTGCATTTTGCACCAGTTGCTGAAATGGAATGTATTCACAGTTAGGTATTGATACATAGACAAAGCTCTCGTTAGGGACTTCTTCCTGGATGACATGGTTGCAGAGAGTGCATGTATGTTTCCATATGTATGAAATCTGAAACATTTCATTTATGGGTATGTTTTTGTTTTCCAGCATTTGTAGTAAGTACATTAGTAATTCCTATGGATCTTCTTGTCTGTTTAATGTGAATTTCACAATTCCAGCACAATAGTCCAATTCCTGCCTTATTCCTGAGACACGGTAAGTGTTGTAAGGATTATTTACTGCATTTCTGTGAAAGATTAGAATTTGTAAACACAACTGGTCCGAGCCATTTAAATAAATGTTTTCAAAAATGGCTGGAATTTCGAATAGAACATTCATTGCTACATTTGCATAGCAATTCACACCAGTTTTATCATAACATTTGAATGGACCAGATAGTTCGGTGTCTGAGTACTTTGATGGAAGTGCACGTGGTTACTTTGAAGAGGTAGTTTTCTTTGTGTGTGGAGTTGGGTATGTGTTGTCCTTTTCAATCCATTTGTCTGTGTTTCTGGTAGTTGATGCAGTATGAGTTGATTTTAATTTCTTTGGTGGTACTGGTGGGAAATCATTTAGAACTTCTGATTGCATGAGTTTTCTTTTAAAACCTTTGCGTTTTTGAGGAACAGGGTACATTTTGAGAGAGGGTGTGTAGACGGCACGTAGTCTATTGTACTCTATGATGCAAGGAATGTCAGCGCTGACTGCACTTGCATCAAAATTCAAATGTACGTAGGAGTGACAGTGCTAGGTAATTCAAGCCTTCATTAAAGACTGTGCTGCCAATATCAATTAATGCTTGATATAAGGTTAGACCTTGCGATTTATGAATAGTCACTGCATAAGCTAGCGACAGAGAAAACTGTCCTCTGCATACATACATGTTTTTGAAAAGAAGGATTCAAGCTGTTGTGCATCCTATCCTTTAACTTCAGAAAGTTTGTCAAAGTGGATGTTGACAAACTGAATGCTGTTGTCCCGTGGGTATGTCTGGAAGCCAACAACTGTACCAAGTGCTCCATTAACTAAACCTTGCTCTAAATCAAGGTTATGTTTTACCATTACTCTTCAGTTGATACATAATGTTAACATTTTCGTCGTGCTATGGCTTGTTGACACATTGTTATTGTCATTCCATGTATGTCCAGTTTGTCTGTGGAGTGAATTTCCACTTGTGGTTGCATTTCTTTTTTCAGCATTGATGCATTGAATTGTGCACAGCTTGCTAGAGTTGGCATTAAGGACATACAGTTGACATTTTTGTGAGCCAATTGTTCCATGACATCAGTAGCACATGTGTTATCCCCGTACAGCTCATCTATGAGTCTGGTATTTAGGGTAGACTGTGCTTCCTTTGACAGTACACCAATCCACATGTTTTTTTAAATGTTGGCGTAGGTGAGGTCTGCAGACGCATGTTTTAAGTTAGTTCTCTGTCTTGGAAATGTTGCCAGAGATTTACATTCCTGATGCTTCCAAGTCTTTTACGGCACAGTTTGTGTCTTAAGGTTTTAAAGATAGGTTCACCTTTCACTGGTATTAATTGAAGGAGATCTCCGAAGACAATGAGATGTTTTCCTCCAAAGAGTTCTTCGTAGTCTGTTTTGAGGACCTCTTGCAATCTGAGGTGAATCAAAGCTAACATTAGGTTGGAAGCCATGCTTACCTCATCTAGTTGGAGCATTTTCATTTGTTTCAAAACTCTGCTTAGCTCCATAGCAGCTTCTGCTGAAAGTTTATGGTACTCTAATTTATTTTGGTGTTCTACTGGAAGGAGTAGCAATTGGTGTAAAGTGCCCCACCTATGTTGTAGGCAGCTAAACTGGTGGGGGCGGTTACAACAGCTAAAAGGTTGTTGTTTGTTAATTGTTGGATACCTTTACTGATAATCTTTATTAAGAATGTTTTCCCTGAATGAGCTTCACCACTTACATACAGCAGTATAAGTTTGCAGTTTTCACACGTACAAGTTTTACTTTCGTGCTGTATACCATGTTCAATTGCTTTACTTACTTCTAGAAAAATGGTACGCTGCTCATTGTTTAGTTGGGATTTTAGTACAGCAAACTTGCCTGCAGATTGCTCACACTGACACATGGTGGTCTTTACTTCTGTAATGGCTAATTCTGCCTCATTTACTATGAGTGGCTGTACAAGTGGTTCTTGGCTTCCTCTCACAGAAGGTTCACTGCTCTCAAGAGTGTCTACATTTACTTGTGCTTGACGATCTTCTTCTTGTTGGTGTTCATTGTCCAATATTGCTTTGTACTGTGTAAAGTTTATATCTGTTATGGTGCTTTCACTTACATTGAAAGTATCTTCCTAGGAGGCGTGGGTGGCTAATAAATCTTCTTAATCTTTTCTCCATGGTTTGAAAAGTTGCAGTAGAGCCATTTCTGAAAGAGAGGATTTTTATTGTTCAGACCACTTAGACATTACCTGATGGAAAAACTACTGTCAAAATAAACGGTCCATTAAGTATTGGTGGCATTGCACTGGGGGAACGACCTTCTCCACGTGCAGCCAATTTCCATACACATAACACATGAGCCCCCAAGCATTTTATTTTTTGTAGTGCTCATGCAATTTCCAAAACGCATCATCCACATCATTTCAGGAAACTTGCACCCCATAATTGATGATAGTTAATATTCCCACGCCTTAAAACAGAACATTAGATGGGACACTCTTCACATGCATAAAAGAACTATAAAGCTCCTTTAAGAAACCTATTATGCAAAAAATACCTATGTCTGTTGTTATCAGCATTGAATGCTGGGGATGGAAATCATCATTCAATTGCCTATGCCATAAGGCTCCACCATGACCCCAGCTGAACCAAACAACCCCTATTATTCACTGCTTCTACCCTGCATTCCAGTTCAGTGTCCACTATACCATAATAATGTAACCAATGGCCACTGCTCATGTCTTGCAACCATAGCAAGTCTCCAAATCCATGGAGCAGAGGCATCAGCTATGCCTCATTCCCCAATAAGCAAATCAGAGTACAAATTTGTGTTTGCTGAGGGTCAGTCCCTCTACCCAGACACCAAATGTATATCACTCATTTTTCTACTTACATTCTTACACTTTGGAAAAATAAAACATAGCACATAGTTTCAAAAACATGACTGCAGGTCCTTGCTAATGCTCATTGCACACGTTTATTGTAATCTAGTCCACCATTTCAGGCTGTAACACAAGCTAACTATGTTTCCCCATTCAAACCTACCACTTCACCCATGCCACATGCCACAATAAGCAAATTACAGTACACATGTATCCATGTTAACACCCACGCCCATTGCCCAGTCACCAGAGTTATATCACTGTGTTGTGTACTTACTATTTATACTTTATTTTTAAAACACAGGACATTATTTGCAAAACCATGCTTTCCAGTTCTTGCTGACTCCTCTCGTACATATTTGCTGCAATCTCATCCAGCACTTAAATCTGATACCTCAATCATCACAGATATATCACTATTTTTTGTACCTACATTATGCCACTTGTCAAAAAAGAATCATGCTTTCAGGTCCTTGCAAATGCTCCTTACACAACTTTTCTGCAAATCCGCCCGTGTTTTATTTGTTCAAAACTGCCAAAATGTATGTCCATACAATAGTCATATGATTTAGCCCCCACTTCACAAAATCCATTCAGACTTTGCGTAAACATTGAAGGTTGGGTCTAACACATTTTATATCACCCCAAAATCACTTTAACATGCACCATAAGTGATTAAAAAAGCATTGTAGATAAAATCACATTTCTACTGCTCTGTGATAAATCTTTTATCTTGAAAACAACAAGCATACTTCATGGTTTTACATCATGCACCTCACTAAAATTCAATTTCTTTCCTAATAAGCAACTTTCAATAATTATTCCCACCCATTTTCTAGATATACAACAGCAACACTACACTGTTATCAAATACAGTAAAAAACAAAGAAAGCCACAGAGCCCCATTATGTACATATTATCAAATCAAACTTTCAACACAACAATCACCAACAACTGATTAATGCCAATCATATTTTGTCACAGGTAACATGAACTGCACAGTGTGAGTTCTGCAGTGAAAATGAGAAAAGTAGATAAAAAGGCCCGACGCGTGATGCACCAGAATTGAAACTTACAGCGTACACATTACTCTAGAGTCTGAAGGGACTTAATCCATAATACGATAATATGCAATTTGGAACACCAGAAAGCCATTGCCCTGATTTGATAAAGGCACTTTAGAAATGCCGAAACACGTGTCATCAGTTTAAAGGGCTACATTAAAGATGTAATATATCAAAATGAACCAGCCTTCTGAGATACATTGATAACTCTGGCACAGTATTTTGATGTGTGCAAAAGTTTACATAATTTTGACAAACGGAGTAGGGGAACTCATTGTCTCCATTCCTTGCACGCACCATTGCGACACTACTGAAACTTACATGCTTTATTTGAGTCGCAGAGGTCTAAGAGTGATTTCACCAAAAAGCTCCCTGTTTCTTCTGTCATAGATAAAAAGGGAAGTTTCATACTTTCCAAAATCAAAACCACAAAAAGAAGACTATATTATAAGAAAACTAATAAAATGGACGACTTGTTCACTGCAACGTATCACAATGAAGTACAAATTAACAAATTTAACACTACCCAATTAGAAACCCCAAAACACATACAAACCCTGCTCAGCATCAAACGTAGCGTACATTGAATGCGGCTACAAATCTCACTTATAGGCGCGGGTACACGTACATTTTTCGGCAATCCCCAAATCAAACTAAATTGGTCTTAAAACCTTCAAATCAAATAAGTGAACAACCAAGTACATGAAATAACATACACAAATTAAAATTTGTATTGTTTCATCCACAAAAAATTATGATTATTGCACAGACAAATTTAAATATTCCCGCAGCTCTAGGTACAACGAATGTAACGCGTAGTAGTATTGATGTGCCTACGCACATGCTTTTTCATTGATGCGGCTATTCAAGAGCCCCTCTTAGAAGTGTGTTGATAGTCGCGGGTATCCACAAAAACTTCAAATTCAAAATTGCATTTCCAATGCACCAGACTCCCAAAACTGTCCCCAACATGCCTACAGCCCCCCTCCACTCCTCATAATCCTCCTCCACTCCGTTAGTCTCTTATAATCCCCAAAAGCACTCAATAATTATAACATGCCTCCCCACCTAAAATCTCAGATAGCTGCGACTACCACTCGTCCACAAACACACGACGTGTCACTTGCTCAAATATAACCATGGCCGCAATGGGAGAGGTGTCTACCCATGACTAGCAACGCCATACACTGGGCAGCTGTTTGTTTGCTGTGAATACTAACAATAGCACCATCCACCAATTACAAAGAACAACACACACGCATCATACATACCCATCTCATACAAATTACTAGAAATTCAAATAAGGAATCATTTTCCTGGAAACAGAAAAATACTACAGATATCATGACTGCTTTCAAACTGTTTGGCTGATTGGGGACAGTTTATTCCAAAATTGTTAAGTCTGAGAAGTACAGGGCACCCAGACGTCATGCGAATTCATTGTGGAGGCAATGATTTGGGGAATGTGCAAGGGGTGTCCCTTACTTTAATGATGAAACAAGACATGGAAAAACTAATGGAACTATTTCCTCACACCATCTTCATCTTTTCCAATCTAACTCAGAGGCAAAAATGGAGATGGAGCACCAGATTTAATGGTAAAATTTAGAAATCCCGGAGAAATGTTAATAAAGCAGTTTCAGCATCCATGAGGGACCACAACCAATTATGGATTTCAAACAACAACATACAGTTCTTCATGGCCAATTTCTATAGGCATGACAGAGTACACCTTGATAACATCAAATCAGTACTCCTGATGTGCTTAAGTTCTACACTCAGTTTTTCCCGAACAGTCCTTTAAAGGACTACTTATCATATAGAAATACACAAATACAAAAAAATAATAACAAAAAAACATTTTTTATTTTACCCGCGGCTACAGTTCATTGATTTTTATCATAGCCGCATTTACAAAAAGTTAGTTGAGGACTAACTTTAACTTTTATACTACTATACAACTTGAATAATCAATACAGAACAACAATGCTCATGTACTTATATGTAATAACTGTAAAATAATAAAAATAAGTAAAAATAAACTAGGTAGGCTAACATTCCACAGCCACACAATATAAAACCATAATTGAAAACACACACCCTAAAATACATTTGATTGTAAATCAAAAACAACAGTACAAATCCTCATTTTCATAACAACTTTCATAACAATCCCTTGTAGAGGCTTCCCATGAAAACTAAATGCACATGTGATGTCATGAATGAGATTTGTGATGGCATCTTTGATGACATGGGTGTTAGTTCTTGCAGTGCACACTGGTGGTGCGAGTTATGGTTGCTTAGCTTACCATAACTTGGAATTACGTTTTATTTTTGGTTTTACCTGTAACCATGATGTCCCTGTAACAATATTTGTCCATTGAATTCCATAGGTTTTTGCCAGTGCAACTTAACCATAACGTTCTTTTAACAACGTTTATTGCCAGTGAGTTTCATTGGTTTTTAGCAGGGTATGCTAAGTTTGTAAAGAAGAACTCTCCAACATAGTGAAACTGCTCCCAGCTTGTAACGCAGACAGCAGTTGCAAACTATGCATCTGGTTGTGCACATTGGGTGGCATGCAACCTGCTCAGGAAGGCACCTGCTCTCTTACATAGTGTTGCCAATTACCAAATGCAAAAAATATAAGAAAACAGCAGAATGGCAAAAAATGGCAAGACAAAATGGAGTAGGTATTGAAAATGTGTACGTACAAAGCAAACAGGAGAAAGACATTGGGAGGACACCATAAAGGATTGCATCAACAACAGAATTAACGTCTCCCTTCACCAATCGTACCGCACTGCTACTGTACATTGGAACAAAGAAGTAAGGGGCACAGTAACAACTGGCAAGAGTTTACAGCAAAACGATGGTACAATGTAGTAAAGAAGCAGAACGGTCTCTAATGATTGCACAGATGTTGCAGTTTGCAATAGTACAGATGTGTAACGTGTGCTTTTGGAAACGCGGCAATGGCAAGCACCATCGAGTTGCAGGAAAGAAATGTCCCTCATAACAGAATTACTTTGTACAGTAATCCCATTGGTACGCACTGTAGTGTGAGGCATACATTATGTACTATATATTCCTACATGTACAGCAAGCACATTCTCTTTTCCGTAAGAAAACATATTGGAAAGGAAAGCAAAGGAAAGCAAGGCAGTAGAAGCCGCACTCCTTGCACAACACCATTTGCGCATAGCAAAGGAAAAAAACTGCAAATAGCAAAAAAAGAGGCTGGAAGGCAAAGTAAAACAAATGGGGAACAATTGTGCCCCCTTACAAGGTGCGTAACTGAAAAGTGAACAGGTGACATCAACTACCCATTTCGCAATCCGCTCAATTAGAGGCTAACAGGTATGGCGCTGACTATATCTAAAACCACTTAAAATAGAAATCATGGCTTCACCAATGTTTTGCATATCACGTGAAGCAATACAAAAATAGTTAAGAGCAATAGTTTGCCTTCATAAGTTTAGCACTGTAATTTAATTTCATATAAGCACTTAGTGCAATCTGTGAGGTTACTACATGACAAATATGTTGTTCATATACAGATAGTAGCTGGTTTATTACGTCATGCAGCATCTTTCCCAAATTGTCGGCGCATGTGTTGCACACTAGTAGTGTGCAGGCAATTAGCAACAGTGTCCGTAGTGCACTCAGGCACATGCACAAAACGCAGTGCTCCCAAAACGCATCCAGCGGACAGTCATCCAAAATCATACATGCCAACATTTTGTTCCCAAATATGTGTAGGTATGTTAACGTTTTAACAATCGTACCTACCATTTTGATGACATAACGGGAAATGATGCCACATCAACTTCACGCAACGAAATGACAGTACAGAGCATCACAGGAAATTATTTCACATTACCTGGCACCTTATGACATCACAGGAAATGACCTCAGTTGGCATATGGCCTTCAAGAGACCACAGGAGCGGAGCGCCTGATGGGCTCCATCCCATATCCTCTGACCCATCATGATAAAGAGAAGTACCAAATGAGTGACTTGTACGTAGTGGCACCAGTTTCTTCCTTAGCACAACACATTTTCCTCTTGAAACATATCAATAACAAAAATATAATTCAGCATTCACTTTGGATTATTAGAACTCGATGAAACCTAGTGAATAATGGTTGAGATGAAGACACATGTACTACTTCTATACAAATTAACCATTTTAATAGGTCTTGGTAAAACAAATGACAAGTCAGTAAGAAAACACAAGCAAGTAAAGAAAGTGATAATAGTGTACTCAGTAGGTAAATGCAGTAATGTTTTAAATAGCAAAGAGTACCTTGAAATCAAACAGATTTTGTTTGTAGAGGCCTAACAAAGGCTACACTTTTTTTTGAAACAAGTGTACTTACTGTTAGTAACTGTAATGTTATATTGAAAAAAGTAAGCATCACAGAAATGCAGCCATAATATGAGCAGACATACAATACAGAGTTCCATAATCAGTGGAGCTGGGAGCAATGTACATGCTACTTGTAGCAGAGAAGGACCTGCCCAGCTTAACACTCAACAGTTGGCAGGAGCTACATTTCACTCCCACACCAACTACTGCCAAACAAGCACAAGTATGTCTATTTGGGACAATCTGTAATTAAACATTATGACACATCAACATCAAAATCATTCCAGAAAACAGTCCTTAGTTATTGAAGAATAAGTCCTCTACACGTGTTTCACCACAAAGTGTGGATCTTCAGGAGGTGCAAAGTACTCTTAGGTTGATTTATCCTACGTATGATTTCCCAGCTTCTTTTATAATTCCACCAGACAATTTTGCTTTTGAACTAGTTAAATGGAATTGGTTTCATAATACAATGTTTCTTTGATGTATAGGAAGAAGGAGATACTTCTTTCCTAGGTGGCCGTGAGCAGGAGCTTCTTTGCTAGGACAGTTTATGCTGTAAAGTTGCTTTTCTTTTGCACATTGATTGTATTCTTGTGTGTTCGGATTGGCTAAAGGATTGCATTGTGTATAAGGTCTTTGTAAAATTATAGCACTGTAACCAAGAGCCAAGTATCCCTATGTAACTAACACAAATCCATGGAACTAAGACAATATCATGGAACAGTGCCTCAAAGCCCTTGGGCTGGTAGTGCGCTTTGGAAATCCTAATGATTAAATAAAAAAATAAAGAAAACATAATATATCGCTCAGTTTCCTACACATGCAATGTGATTTCACAAGAAACAGATGCATTAGTGGGGGTTTGTGAAAGGAGCATAAAGGCTCAAAGAACACATCACTGACTTTCGTACACAGTCACTCAGACCTCACAAGGTACACATACACTGGTGGGGGTCTGTGCAAAGTGCATTAGCGACTTTCATAAAATATCACTCAGTTCTCTATACAATCATTCATACCGCACACAGTACACAAACACTGCGGGAGGCCTCTGAATATTCTTCAGCAGTAGGTCACAAATGCATGTCACATGCCTGGGTAGGCTGGGGTGCAAGAGTGTCTCTTGAAACCATTTCTATAACAAATTGGGTGTATTTCACTTTCCAAAATGGTGGAATGGCTAAAAGTGGTGTACTACAGTGCGTCTGCAACTACCACCAACCATTTTACTCTGGCTGAATACGCACAGTAGTGGAGAAAATTATGAACATCCCTTCCTGTCACCCACACCGACAACAGCAACAGTCCCCATTGTCCCAATGTTATAGGTAGCTTTCAGATAAAGGCAATATACGCACATGCGTTTACCCAAGGATGGCGACGGCCTTCGCCGAATGAAGCTGAAACATTACTTCTTCCCTTTGCAGTGTCTTCTTTGTAGCACAGCGACATTGCAAACTCTATTTGCCTCCCCTTTACACAATTCCAATATGATTGACTTAGATTTAAGTAACGCTTATTGACTGTTTTGACATGTTCTTTGCAAATTTGTTGTACTTTCCTCAGTTCACCGATTTTTTGTACATCATTGTGTTCTTATTTCAAATTAATTAAAAACATGTAAAGTCCATTCAAGATCTCTCCATGTCACAGTATTAGTTGTTTACAACGGCCCTCTGCGCACACACCACAACCACAAACGTAGTTTTGCATTCCCTGTGCATGTACAGTCCCCTTTCCATAGCTGACATACGCAAAGTCGCCGGAAGTGCCTTTCCCCATGCACTTGCGCGATCTGAATGATGCCTGGCCTAGTAGGATCATTGTTCTGTCTTCCCTTTGTTCCCCCTCCCTTGCATCGTCGCGCCTTGAACCACTTGTGTATAGGCATGTTATAAATGCTATACCACATCATATCATATCATAACGACACCATTGCCAACTTGACCAGGCAACCACAGCGACGGTGTGCGTGTGCACTCAGTTTGGGGACAAGAGCCAGACTCTCCGACAGCGGTAAAGCATAGGGTTGAGCAATTTAAGCAAGTATTTTTGGGAAACGGCAGGTTTACAAATACATCGCTATGTTCCATTGCACATGCATGCATGTTTCCGAACAATATACAGCTGCTTTGAAAAATCTCCACAACAATCTGCCCAAAAGGCACACCGTAGAAGTGCTGTGTAATGTGTTTGTGCCTTTTCTGATCAGAGGAGTGTGGTTCATAGGTTTGCCCTGCAAGTAATGGGGCAGCACATCTGCTCACCTACAGTGCGTCTGCAACTAGTACCAGCCATTTGACTGTGCCTAGGTACACACAGTAGTTGCGAAAATTATGCATGTGCCTTGGTGGCACCCACACCCACAGCAGGGATAGTCGCCAATGGTGCAATGTCATTGGCAAGTTCCAGAAAAAGGGAATATACGCATGTGCATGTACCCAAGTCTGGCGATGGCCTTGCCCAAATGAAGCACACACATTTCTTGTGGCATTTCCAGTTTCTTCTTTGCAAAATGCCATCATTGTGTACTGTTAAAACGTTCCGAACAATTCCACCAATGACAATGAAGAGGTCTGCATTTAACAGTATCAGTTCTGTACAATAGTCCCCTGCATACACAGCACGCCTAGATATGTTACTGCGCAATCCCTATGGCTCCATTGTCCCATTTCCATTGTGCCATCCTGAAAATGTCCGGATGTGGCTTTTGTGCTGAGTGCAAGCATGGGGGCATAAAGTGCAACCAGGTTAGGGGAAGTTTGTTATAAGGGGTGGCTCTTAAAAGAGCTTTCTTAGTTTTTGTATTGTAGAGGCTTCTAGAGGAAAACCTTCTTTTCTTTTTTTTTTTAAATGTTCTGTTTTCTTGTGCGGACATTGTTGAAGCAAAGTCTTCACCGCATCTTGTAGACGGGCAAGCAAAACAGCACCAATGGGCGACAAAGAAATACCATCTGATTGGAAAAAATCTGCATTTCCACCACTAAAGTGGTCCTTATTGCAGAAGAACATCCCAGCAGCGGACAAAAAAGTATTCATGCTTCTGTTGATGAGACACCTTCCTGCTTCTGGCTCGGAACAACATCCATGATCGGTGGCCCAAACTCTTCGTGGTGTTAGCGATGCAAACAGCACATTGGCAGTGGGGAAAAGCCTCTTCACAAGCTTTAGCAACCTCTTTAGTCGATGGAACAAGCCTAAACAAGTCGTGGAACCCACGTGCATGCCGCCATAGTGGATGACGATCGTGTCACCTCTACCTAAACTTGCCAGGTGTTTGCAAAGTGCATCCATGTCGCGAAACTGCACTCGTACACACCGTTCCACAATGCAACCACTCCTTCCAACCCGAAATTCCCATCAAAGTTTCTTTCCAGGGCATACTCATGCAGATGTAGTAGAAAGGCATCACCTATAGACAACACAATGGGTTTCGCCATGTCAGCCAGCCTCACCACGCAGAGAATAATGTACAGCAGTGTGAACCCCCCTTCCAGTGAACCACACCCACAGTACCTGATTGGATAATGCCAAAACTCCCATGTTCATTGGACAACAATGTAAAAAGCGCAGATTCTCACACGTGCGGTTCCCAAAGTACTGCGAGGGCCGCACCCCAGGAAACCAGTACCGGACTTCTTCCCTTTCCACTGCCTTTTGTCCAGCACCCCCTCATTGGGTACGGGTAAATGGGCACACACGATTCCAACAATGCCGTCAAAGACATTACCATCTAACACTGGCTGTGCTGCACAACACTTCATAGGTACCATTAGAAAATCAGTTTGCTACTGTACTGTCACTTGCCAGCACGTTTACTACAAATGTCGGTAATACACTCCAAAATGTGTGCTTCCACATGTATCCACCTGTGCACCCACTACCACAAATGTTTCTGCACTATGTGTATTACTGAGTTATAAGTACCTCTGCGCTCGGTATCTGCCAATGAGCGGCCAAAACGGTCTTTAGAGGCATACTCGTTTTTTCCCATCCCCTACCATGAAGTGGCGCATTAGTGATATGTGCTTGGAACATTCGCATTGAGCCATATCATACAGTGTAATGTCCATACAGGAATTCTTTTTTTTTTCCTTCCCACAATGGTACAACATGTTTTCCCCACTAACCCAGCTCCTACATAAAGTGTACAAAAATGGCATCAATAACAGCATTAATTGTATCACACCAAGGGAAAGCAACTTTCCAAAAGATCATTGTCTGCACAGCTGTACTTCTGGGTAGGCTGCAATATTACAACAGGCTCTTGGTAGATGTGGGTCCTTGCACTCTCCACCCTCTGCAACACATCCAGAAAAGGACTGCGCGATAACATATCTAGTGGTATCTGTCCGGCACTGAAATGTCGCCAATAGCTCCCAGTGGCTGCAAGCAGTAAAGGGAGAAGACTATGCATTATGTAGAAGGCCTTCTGGCCGCTGGGACAACAATACCTTCAAATCTAACTCCATATATATGTGCGTGCGCAAGCTCTTCCCTCATCTATTTCCAACTCCTTCAGGGTCACGCGCTTCTATAAAAAAACAATTGTTGGTAGATGTGCTTTTTACATGGGGCCCCCCTCTGCAACATGCTCCCTGCATCCTTGACACTTGCCGGTTCTGGAAGAACCTCAAAGTCTTTCTCTTCGCTTCTGCTGTTTTTGCTCATCTCCCCAGCTAAATGCATGATGTACACTTAATCTGCACTACTTACCTGACGACTCTGTGATGTCGAACCCATGTCACTTTCCCCTGCCAGGCTAACCCCTACACTGGCTTTCTAGTAAACCCTGCACTTGACAACTGTTTCCTGTATGCCTAACAGTGTATCCACCACCTCGTGTGTGCACTTATCCGTACACTTTGCACAATTGGCCTATATTTTTACTTCTTGTCATCTCTTCTTCTTACCATGTACTCTACCTTCCTCTCCCTCCACCCATGCTCTTAGGGATGCTCTTAGGGATGTAAGTCACACCTAGGCTAGTAGGTTCATTGTCTCTGTCTCCCCTCTGTTTGCCTTCCCTTGCCTCGTTGTGGTTTGCTACACGTGTGTGTAGGAGCATTACGAATGCCATAGCATACAATCGCACATCATATTACATCATGCACACAATACATGTACAACAGTGCGATGCCTGCCACTGACCATGTGCACTGCAAAGTTGCTGATTGGTTTCAGCACTACACACCTTACTGCAGACTTGTCAAAATATATTGGCCACACGCAGCACACCTAGCATGTTACTAACTCCAAAGAAATACAGATATTTGATGCATACACCCAGGCTTCCTGCTCCTTACATTGCTCACTTCCACCTTAGCCTTCTGCACTGCTTTGTGCAAATAAACCTTCTGGTACACTTTTTCAGTACACACCTGACCCACCAACCTTATGATCAGTGTCTTTCGCTCCACAGTTTCCTTGCCATGGCTTCCATCCAGAAAATGGCTGGATGTGGCACATGAAAGTGTAACATTCAGCGTAAACTGCTGACTTTTTGTGGTGGGCAGGTAGAGGGGGTGGGTTGGGATGGTAATTGTAAAACAGGATAAGGAGTTGGGTCTGTAGTACTGTTTTAAAAAAGAATTTTTTTTAAAACTTTCTTTTTGTCCTGTTTTTGTTATGCACATGCTTGCTTACACATTTTTTAGTTTTTTATGTCTTTCGATGCGTTCCTGTTCCCTTCTCCTCCTCAAACTTGTACGTACTGAAGGTCAGCGCTTCTCATACAGTTCTTCAGGATTGTATGCTATGCTGCATGCAGAATGGCAAACAAAACACCATTTCTAATGGAGGGCACAAAAAATCAATTTCCTTGCACCTAGTGCAAATCTTGCTCCTTAATGCTGTCATAGTCGGTGCTGAACATCCCAACACTGCACACATGCTTCTGTTTATGAAACACCTCTCGACCTGTAGCTGTAGGCAAATTACGGCCTAATGTGCACCACGTGCAATTACATACAGCATGTGCTTGCGAACGCATAGCACGTCACTGTGGTAGTTCCACCAAGAGTGAAATGCTCTCCTCACCCTTTACTCAAAGGTCACCATCCTCTGAGACAAACAGAGGCAACTGTACATGGCTGCAGTATGGTATGCTGGCTATCATTAAGGGATAGGCTCTTGGGTGCATAACAAGGGCCTCAGCCCTTGGCCATGTACCAAATACTGTAGGCCTTACCTACACCCAGCACAAAATAGTGGCCTCATGAAACAGAACATTTCTCAACATACCACAATCCAGAAATGTAATATATGACGGGTGGTGCTAAAGGCAACTGATATCAACCTCAAGTAGCACCATGTAGATCCCTAATGTGCAATGTGGTGCCAAAATGGGTACCATATGGTACCAGACGCATTTCAGGTCACTTGTGCTGTTCAACCACGTCTACAAGGTCCTGCACAACCATTTTTTTCAACGTCGCCACCAGAGAAGACATGCATACTTAAAAGTGCATGTTGGCATTATGGTGGCATACTATTGCGAAGCCTAGCCTCTTCGGAGAGTATCTTACGTTCTACAGGCTTTTTGGCATACACCCAACAGTGTTGCCCTTGTCCACACCCAGCTCACCATAACAGACTTATGCAGGTGAACAAGTGGTCAGGTACATGCACTTCACCCCACAGCACTCATCTTCCAGTGCAAGGTGGCCACCCATGCATGGACCAGTCTACAAGCTTAGCACACACAACACACCGTATTGCAGTGTAGTTTTCACATTTCATGTGTTCTCCATTGGCAAAATTAGAGGGGGGGGTCCCAAAATATTGTAAAGGCTTATAAATGTGGTGCCATTTGACCAATCTACACAAAGGTTTGGAAAAAGATTATAGATCTATATATAAATGTTTTCGTAAAGTTTGAATGGATTTTGTCAAGTGGGGGCTAGATTGTATGACGATTGTATGTTCATACATTTGACACTTTTGAAAAAAATAACATGGGTGGATTTCCAGCAAACTTGTGTAAGGAGCATTGGCAAGGACCTAAGCATGGTTTTGCAAATGTGCCTGTGTTTTATTTTTTGTCAAGTGTCATAATGTAGGTACAAAAAATAGTGATATATCTTTGGTGACTGAGGTGTAGCCTGTGGCCATGGGCAGTGGCCAGATTGTCAGCGTCATGGAATAAGGTCATGATCCGGACAATCTGGCTACTGGCCATGACCACGAGGGACAACATATGGGGTTAAAGTGGCCATGTTCACCTGGGACTGGCTTTGTGGTAAAGTTATTCAAAATTGGGATAGATTTGAAAGGGAAGAAAAATGTGCTTGTGGTAATAAGGTCATAGGGTTCCATTTTCGTCTTCTACAGGCTTACACAGAAAGCGAAGAGGGCCCCTGTATGGAACCCAGCCTTCCCTTTCATTGGTGGCCATCTTGGAAAAGGATTTTCCTTCTTACACGGGACACCGCAGGGGAACCTAGGGTGCTAATGGCCTTCATCCCCCATTACGGGGGCTAGAATGGTGGATAATGGTCCAGAGACCTAGTTATACACCCTTGCTTCGCTTGGGCTGATAACCTGGGCTGCCAGGCCGGTATCCACCTTTCCAGTCCCTGGAACAGAGGATGAACGCCACAATATTCTCATTAGCATAACACAAAATGCAAATAGAAATGTTGGAAAATCTTATTTAGTCTATGTACTTCACTGAGAAATGTAAAGTAGATGGAGTGTTTTTTTAGTTCTATTTTTTAACTGTGAAAGGTGGTATCTAAAGGAAGATTTCTTTTGTTGTTTTTGGATGTATTTCTTTGTGGCAGGAGAGCTAAGAATGAAAGGTCGGGAGGAAATGAGAGAAGAGGCACCAAACACTAATATGGAGGGGTAGGTGGACAAGGGAAAATGTTGTGCATGTGTTATCTCTAAGGTGGGGGCAGTGTTTCTCATGCTCCTTGATTAGAGCAGTCTTGGTGGCTCTTGGGGAGGGGGATGACATTAGCTGATGCCATTTTACGATAAATAGCAGTTTTGCTAAAAGTATGTACTGTGTATTAGATTGTTAATGGATAATGAGTAGGACTATGTGTTGGAGCTGTGCAAGGGAAATTTTGAAGTTGAAAGTTCCTAGATCAGTAGAAAATGCAGTTCCGAACTGTCCACGAAGCACAGATCTTATTGTGAAGTGCAGACGGGTTCTCGGACACGTCATCATGCCACGCGCCAGCATATGGTTATGTGGCACTGTCCGGAAGGTCCGCAATGAAGTCAGATGTCCGTAGACATCTACGGATGTAAAACTAGTTGAAATAGTTGCAGAAAGTGTATAGAAGTGTTACAAATGATTCTAGAAGGTGGGAAATGGCAGAGTTTTAAGGTGACACTTTGTAAATTGGACACAAATATTGCTATATTTGGTAAGTATGATATTATTAAGTTGTAGGAAAATAGCACACACTGGTAAAAACCCATGAAATTAACTGAAAAAACATTGTTAAAAGGACGTTATGGTTAAGTTGCACTAATAAAAACCTATGAAATACAATGAAAAAACTTTGTCAGGGGATGTTATGGTTAAGTTGCAGTAATATAAACCTATGAAATCCAATGAAAAAACTTTGTTAAGGGGACGTTATAGTTAAATTGCATTAATAAAAATCTATGAAAGGAAGAAAGAAACAGCATCATCAGAAAATGTTAATGACATTAAAGTGTATCTTTATGTATACAAATGAATTGTGTTTGAGGCCTGCTCATTTCCCTATGTATGTGCACCATGAGCTGAGACCAAACCCTGAGGAAAGTACTTAAAGAACATATGACAAGGTTAACATCTAGATATATAGCACCTTTTTCAATTTTAATATTCTGACTGTCAGTGAACAAAAACAAGTGGCCCAGATTTGTGATGTCATCTGTGATGTCATCAATGACATTTGTGATGTCATCTTTGATGTCCTGGGTGTTAGTCTTAGCAGTGCACGGTAGTGGCGCGAGTTATGGTTGCTTAGCTTACCATAACTCGCAAATTTCAAGGGTTTTTCAGTTTTCCTCTTAACCATAACATCCATTTAACAAAGTTATTTCATTGAATATATATATAATAGGATAGTCTGTTTGAGTCAAGTCACACATTCCACAACGCTACTTAGTAGCCATTGCTGGAAGTTCACCTCTAGCTCAAGGTCACATCAGCAAGGCATTGTGGGTATGCACATTAGCCCAAATGCAAGCCTTTTGCTCCAAGAAAATGTCTTTGTATTAGAGGGTAGTGCTACTTTATGGATAGCTTAATCAACCCAAGACAGACATTTTGCAAGGCTGCAAGACAGCTACATACCTTGTTTCACTGTTATTAGGGATCATCGGTGCAGTATAGTCTTGACCACCTTGTGGTTGTAGCATTGGGGCATGTATACAAAACACCAATAAACTTATTGCAGGTTTAAAAGGTATGAAAAAAACTCATGTTATACATCTGTTACTACAAATATATCACCTTTTACCCAGCCAAGACAGTAGACTTTTTTGCTATTTCTAATCACCATATCAGACCAGAAGACAAGTCGTGAAGAAGAGAAATTCTGCTCCCATATTTTGCACTCTCCTTCAACTCCATACCTTAACAGCACAAGGATCTCTTGGCTGGGCTTGTTAGTTACTAAAACATAATTCCATAGACTCCTTAAACTGTGTGCTTCCCTCAACTTTTACTCTATTCCAAACCATTCTGGGTATTTTTTACCCCTTCCCTTATCCATTTTATTTTCATTTTTGAACGTAAAATCACACCCACAGGTATCTATCCCAAGTTCTCCCACTAAACTAAAAGGTCATGATTTAGCAACAGTTTTTGCTGAAGAAATTTCTCCTATACTTTATGAAATTCCTGCAGTTTCTTTTAATAGAGCATCGGTACCTTGTAATCTGACACAATACTGGGAATCCTTTGCCTTACCAGATTATGATTCACTGTTTGTTGATGGCAAATATAACACTGCCACATTTTTGCTGATGACCCTTGTCCAGCCTCTAAAATTAAAGAATGTTTTACAATGTCTGCCCCTTTTTTGACACAACTGAATCATAAGGACAGAATTCCGATTCTTTGAAAACAGTCCATGCACACCCTCTGTTGAAAAAACAAAATGTAGATATTGACCATTTACCAAATTATTGTCTAATTACTTCACTTCCGTTCTTGGGAAAGTTCTTGGATAAAGTGTTGGTGGTGCAAACAAATGATTGGATAAAAAAAGCATGAACTATTGCTAGCTTTCCAATCAGGTTTCAGGGATGGCTGCAGTATTGAAACTGCCCCTCTACATGTTTTGGATGACGTGTTACAGGTTTTAGATGGCAGAGGTGATTGCAGACTTTCAGATATCTCAGGAACATTCAACAGGGTAGACCACAAGTCACTGCTAAAAATGCTTCAGTATCGAATGGGAATCAGAGGTATGGTACTGGACTGGATATGTTCTTTTTTTTAACCAATTGTAATCATCAAATATCAATTGACCAATGATGTTCTGATGTCTTTCTGGTACCGTACGGAGTGCCCCAGCGTCAATAGTATCATCAATTCTTTTTAACTTGTATATGGAACCGTCTGGAGAAATTGCAAGAAAATATAATCTGCCTATGCATCTGTGCGCAGCAGAGGATATGGGTTGTTTGACCGAAATAAACTTGACCTACTGGCCATTTTACCTAATTTATTTGACCTACTTCTTTTTGACCTACTGCAGAGGGAGAACTCCTGCAACCTCTCCCACCCCTGACTTCCGCACACCTCTACCTATTCGCTGACCCTACCCCACAACTATTTTTTAATTAAAGTGTACCATTTGACCTATCAACCTATCGAATTAGGTCAAAAAGTTGCAGCCAAATGGGAGTAGGTCAAATTGGCATTAGGTCAAATTGGACAATATCCGTAGCAGACACACAGCTTTAAATCAACAACTCTTCTTAGGGTGCCTCAAAAGATTGGGGGACTGTCTCCATGAGATTGAAGATTGGATAGAAGTGCATTCTTTAAATGTAAAACCCTCTAAAACTGAGTTTTTCTTTTTTTTCTCACTCTATACCAATTCCCTGAATTGCTGATTGGTACTCCAATGCAAGGATTTTAGGAACTTCGTCCACTGAGTTTACAAGTTCGGCCAAATCTTTAGGATGCATGCTAGACTCTCACCTGTCTTTAACCACACAATGCTATGGTGAAAGCAGCTCATTTATTTTCATTTATTTTCACTGAGAGCTGTGAAAGCTTTTTTTTATAACAGAATTACATTTTCGTTTACTTGCCCAATCCTTGGTACTATCTCACATAGACTTTGGGATCTCCCTGCTAATTGGTCTTTCTAAATCATAATTAGCCCTTATGATAGTGGATTTCAATGTGGCTGCACGCCTTATATCCGGTGCAAGAAAATATCAAGATATATTGCCTATTTTGAAAGCACTTCACTGGCTTTCTGATGGACCAGAGGGTACAGTTTAAATTGCTTAGCATTGATAAGATATTATATGGCATTTATTACTCAAAGCGTACCTTATACCACCACTCCTTCATTTCTATCGGAAAAACTGAAGGTCTCAGGGCAAGAGGTCTTCAAAACCCGCAAATATTTAAGATTTGATGTCCCCAGTTTCAAATGGTCAATAACTATAAGCCGTTCCCTTTCAGGAGATGCAGTAAACTGTTACAATGCACTCCCAATTGAGTGACATGTGATGCCAGCCTATTTGAAGATTCTAAAAGCTGTAAAAGCATGGTTCTGGAAAATAGTTTTCAAATTGAACGTTTCTTTGATTGCTGTATAATTTCAAGTGTCTTTGTGACTGCACATTTTTTAGATTGATTTTATGAAGCACCATGATAGGAAATGTAATTGTAATGTTTTTATAATGAGTTTGTTTTTAAGTTATTGAGTGTATAGCAGCAGGAGAGGTGAAGGAAACTCTACCACAGTGATTTAGATGAGCATGCAGATTTTTGCTCTTTCGATTTTGATTTCCCTAATTGCGGAATCTCCTCGGGGCAAATGACACTCCTGCCCTGTGTTTAAGGAGTAGGGATGCAACTGCACCCTATGGCCCCAAATACTCAACACCTATGCATGTATTTTTTAGCAACTTTTTTAGCACTTGAGCCCATTTGATTTTGTTAACATTTGAAGACTTGCAAAATTGCTTACTCTCACTGCCTCAAGACCTCCCAGGTAAAATGGCTCTGTCAGTCAGGAATTGTCATCTGGCAAGGGTGCATGGCCCTGTTTTTTAAACTTGTATTAATAAATAAAATTATGCTGGTAATTCCATTTCTGAAAATGGCCATCTGCTGATCAGATTCCCCTTTCGTAGGCTAGACTCCAAAAGCTTAGTGTACTTGTGTCCTGCTGCCTCAGTAGTCTGATCTGCAGCACCTGCTCTACTAGAGGCACATAGCAGGTTCAAAGGTCACAGCACAGGTGCCCTCTCGACAATCGCCGCAACAGCCAATCTCTGCAGCACAAGGGCAGCATTTAAGATATGCCCCCCCCCCTTGTACAAGAACTCTGATGATCATAAGTAACCCTTGATGGTGGAAGGATAAACTCCAAAATAAAGCTATGCCTGAGTTTAGAAATTGTGCATAGCTACTGATCATTGCTGCCACATCCAAATTGATATCACAAATGTGCAAAATGGATTTAGATGAACAATATCATTTGAATATTGCTTCACTGGCAAAGTTTTGCATATGGGCAGCATCTCGTTTGCCGGTGAGTAAGCCGTCTGCTGGTTATAAATTCTCAATCCCATATCAAGTCATTCTCAATGTGGCCATGTGAATCTTCACATCGTTACCAGGGAAGAACAAAACTCGTGATTTTTAACTGCACACAACGCTGATAGATCCTCTAACTGTCTCAACCTATCACCACCATGCCACTCCTTGATAAGTCCACATTGTCAGATTGTTCATAAAGTATTGGGGACAATACATCCACAAATGCCTATTTATTTTTTACACTATGAAACAACATTCCGGCCACATGTCGATTTAGGTAATGACGAAGGTGGCCAAAATGGATGGGACTTCTCTGCTTAGCCCTTCTTACGATTCGTCCAACAATATACCTATGCCCTCCTTCAAGGTCAATTAAAATATATCACAATTTTAAATTAGCTGCCTTATTTTCACATGTGCATATTAAACACACAAAAAACTATTCTTTATGGTAGAATGTAACCATTTCCTCAAACATTTGAGTCATGCCTTTAAATAGTGGAACATAACTTTTGTTATGAGTCTTTAAGTCTTGGAAGTACATTTTCAAAATCCACAGGCCTTCTGCTGAATTGCATGGTACTTGTAGTCTTCCCTTTAAGATGGGGGCAGAAGATAATGCCACATTTGCAACATTTCTGGCAAGCATGTTTCCATCAGGAGTTATTTGTGAGAGCTCTTTACTATAATTTGTGTACTTTTCAAGCCATCTTGATCAAATAGTTGTGTGGAAAGCCAAACATGGGGTTGAGGAGGGGAAAGGATGAGGGAGTGAGTGAGTCATAATCATTTGCCCAGGATGCGGCAAGAAGGGTTGCAGTCCTTAATACTGGTGAGGGTTTGGGGGGGTATTTTCCCTGGTTCTGGCCGTGTGCTAAATTTCAGGGCAGATGTTGAGGATACATGTGGGTGGACAGCGTCTGCCCACTTTATTCAGACAGAGGACACGCAACCCCTCTTGGGTGTTTTTGAGGCTGCATTGAACCAAAAGTTTGTTTGCTCAAATGTTCGGGTATCAGGATCTCACTCCACGTTGTCTGTTCTCAACAGAGACACTTACCCACAATACCACATAAAAGTGTCATCAATTCACACGTCTCATACGTGGATTTTGTTTTCCATTGGACATTTCACTAAAGATTAATGTGTTTAAAATGCTGGCATCTTTTATACTTTGCCAGCGCAGTTGAAAATCTTCTCTCTTAGGTTATTATTTTCAGTGATAATTAATTGTTTTGAAAGGCCTATGCTCATTTGCCTTATGCACTTGTTTAATCGGACAGTTCAATTGAACTGAATGTGTATTATGTTCACCAGCTATGCGTATATTCATGGGTAGCAGCATTTGATTGTCACTACAGAGGCACAAATTCCCACAATGAGTGAAGTGAGGGAGCCATACCCATCCACAGTTCGAAACAGCACATTTATTTCATATGAAATTTTGCAGCAGGAATAGGAAAAAAGCTATATGATTTACAGGAAGGTCTAAACATACAACATCCCAGCAACAGTCACCTAACCTGATGAGTTGCCTTTCCAGCATTCTGCTATAGGACCCCTGCACACACCAAAAACGTTATCCTGCCCACCCTCTCCACTCAAAGGTTGAAGTGGTCCATTGATGATGCACCTGTTCCATTTTATAGTGAGCAGCAATTGCTAATTTAGCAAGATGCATGCTAACATCAAGCATAAACACAGCAGGAGAGTAGAAAGAAACTCTGCCACATCCAGTAATTTAGATGAGCATATCACTCAATGCAGAATTTGACTTTTTTTTATTTTGGTTGCCCAATGCACTTGGTTTACAGAATCTCTATGAGTGTAAAATGCCCCTCTTGTCCACACCTGTCCCCGAGGTTAGATGAGAAGGGGTGAACATGCCTCCTATCCCCCATGTACTCAGCACCTATGCATATATTATTGAGCACTCACTTTTTTTAGGACTTCAGTCCTGTTGCTTTTTTAACATTTGAAGACCTGCAAAATTGTTTACTATCAGTGCCTTCAGACATCCCAGGTAAAAAAGCTCTATCGCACTGTGAGGCAATCCTGCAGTAGACACAACCTGCAATGTTTGCCCTAGGCCCAGTCCTGGCCCTAAAATCACATTCTTGGAGCCTGCATGGATTTTATTTATTTTGACAGTCAAAATAATCCTTATCTGTAGCTTCTGAAATAAAAACATATTGCTAGTTTGGACAGTAAGGCCAAATATATATCCGTTACATTTAATGCTGTCGACTACCAACTATAGCTAGATAGGTTGTTTATGCTGGCACAATGCTTAAATGGATGAAATCTTTTTTGCAGGGCCTCACCCAGCAGATAAAGCTGGGGCCTTTCTTCCCCTCTCCCTGCTCTTTGCCATGCGGTGTCCCTCAGGGCACGGCACTATCCCTGCTCCTATTCAACCTATATCTCTGACCCCTCATGGATGTCCTCCACCTGTCTGGGATAACTCTTCTCAGCTATTCGGATGATACCCAGCTATTGATGGACCTCTTAGAAAATGATGATTCCTTGTCAGGCAAGATAAGGAACTGCCTATTGACTATTAAGGACTGCATGGAGTGAAACATTTAAAAAATCAATCCAGACAAACAGAGATTTTAATGATCAATGAAAAATGTAATAAGTTGAGCGTCTGTTGCTGGCCAGTCTTTTGGCCAATGTCCCAGCCCAAAGCCTGAGATAACAAATCTTTGTATTATTCTTGACAATAGTCTCACAACGAACTCACAAGCCTCGGCGGTAATAAAATCTTGTTATGTCTCTCGGAGGAAAATTAAAAAAGATTCTTCCCAATCACTAGAATACCCTTGCTACTCCAACTCTTCCAATTTAACATTCTGTTATTCAGCTGTAGTCCCGGATTCCCCCAGAGCAATTCATCTTTATACATATATATAAACTTTGACCATTGCTTGTTATCAGTGAAACCAATGCATCCTTCGTGACAACAATAGATTTCAAGTTCATAGCTCGACACGATAGTTTTCCATGGATTACAACCTCTTTACATTGTATGGTTCTAACATTTCCTTTTCTATTTGTACCCACCAATGCACCGGATACCAATCATCATTTGAAAAGACAAGCAACTCTTTTAAGAGGAACCCCTTACAATAATTCCCTAGGATAGGATAGCCAAACCCACCCTCTTGATGTTTGGAATGATGATGAAATGGTTTCCTTTGAATATCTGGCTGAAAAACTTTGACTAAATAGGCGAGAGTTGAGAAGATATAACATCTTGCAGGATTTGATTTTTGGTAGGCGATGAATGACGGGAACACAAATGGTACAGAAACTGGATATTTGTACATTGTTTTCGGAGGGGCAACAGAAGGTGTTCAGCTTCATGACGTTTATGCCTTTGGAACATCTTTGGTTGGCATCATGGGAGAAGCTCAGAATGTCTTGGTCTGAGGACTTGGGGGAGGAGATTTCGGAGAAGAAATGGGAACAAATTTTGAGATTTCCAGTAAAGGCAAAACTGGACTTGAACCTACGTTACATTCATCAGAGGGTGTTGGGTAAGTTTTATTGGACTCCTGTTCGAATGTGCGACTTGGGCTTAGTAGGAAGTGATCGTTGTTGGGGCTGTCGGAAGGAAAGGGGTACGCTGATACACGTGTTATGGTACTGTGATAGGGTGAAGGAATATTGGACAGATGTGTTAAATAAGATTGATGCAGTTTGGAGCATTGTCTTTCCACAAACTTTTTCGTCGGTGGTCATGCAATCCATAACATGCAGCCGTGATATTGATTATGTAACGAGAATCTGGATTTGTAGAGGTGTGCTTGTGGCAATTAAGCAGATCTTGAAAGTTTGGAAAACGAGGAAGAAGCCTCTATCTGAGGATTGGCTCTGTGATATGATGATTCTTTCAAACAATGAGAAATGCTTGCTTTATAAACAATGCAAGGAAATGGTTTATGAGGATGTTTGGGGTCCCTTTAATGAGTTTTATGGTAATTGACAAGTTAACATTGAGGTGTGCTTTAAGAATTTTGACTTGTATTATAAGTGGGGAATTTGGGGCTGGGGGTATGTATTTGTTGTCTTTTGTCTAGTCTTGTCTCATTGTGTTGTCTGGTCTGTTTGTTGAGTCAGTTTGTGCTTTGATAGTATTTGAGCTTAGTTATTTATTGTTATTGATAGTAGATATAATGTTGTGATCTTGTGTTTTTTAATTGTATTCATTGGTTTTTGTAAATGCGCTTACTTCAAGCTCAATTTTGGTTGTATGGTTTGACTGTTCATTGAAAATCATAAATAAAGTGTTTTTAAAAAAAAAAGATTCTTCCCTACCTCTCCTTCTCACATTAGGTGTTGGTTGTTAACTCTCTTGTTTCCTTACGTTCGGAATTTACCTAGGCATGACGAATTACATGATCTCTAGATTTCAAAAAGTCCAAACACTGCAGCTAGACTCCTAACAACTTATAGGAAACACAAGCACTTTAACCCAGCACTTCACTCTCTTCACTGGTTGCCGGTGAAGAATTGAATGATGTATAAAAGTATGTGTCTCATATTCAAATGTCTTCAACATCCTACGGCTACTCCCTTATTGGTAAAAATCAGAACCTATACCTCTGTTCATTCCTTAAGGGTCGACAGGAGACTGATCATTCCAGGATATAAGAAAAAAGAGCTGGCGGAAGCGTATTCATGGATCAGGGAATCAGGTTCTGGAATTCTCTTCCTACCGAACTTCAGAGAGAATCCAGCTTATTACCGTTTCAAAAGAAACAGAATACCTTTCTGTTGATTAATAAATTAGATAATGTTTCTTTCGGCAGCCCTGTGCAGTCTTTGTGTTAGTTCATAGCCAATAGTGCTAAGTTACCCTCAGTTGATTGCTGTGCTATATAAGACCACCACCATAACACATATATACAATAAAAACATAAACAATTAGAAACATCTGTAAAAACAACAGTTAACTTCAGTTAGCAAATCACAATCACCGTATGTTTTGCAATGCCTTCCACAGTCAAATGATGTTTTCAAACTAAAGTACCAAAAATACCTTTTTGCAAACAATATTTTTACCAATTACATCTGGGAAGAGATTTGTTCAAGTTCCTACAGACTAGTCTCAAATACTGGCTTCACGGCTTAACCAAAGTGTGTGCTCCTGGGCAAATCCTTTTATCTCACTAGGCCTGATCTGCCAAAACTAAAAGTGTTTACAAGGCATTCAGCTCACACTGTCTGCTACAGCAAAAGAACTCACTACAGATATTGCGACACAGGTAAATAGTAATAGTGACAATTCAGATACTAGATGTCACCGGCTTTTATATTTTATTTTTCACATTCAAGTATTTGTATTTTTTTTAAGAAAAGGGATGACAATTTCAAAAGCATCCCCACAAAGAGCCTGTACAATAGCATAAAGATAAGAACAAGTAGTGAGCCAGTTTATGATGGTGTAAAAATATTAGGACGTATACCAAGAAAAATATGTTCACTAACCCGTTTTGTTTGTAGGTAAAAATGTTGGGTATTATCCGGTGCGATCACAACCCATAATGATTTTGTGTTTAAAGGATGTAGTATGCATATACAAATATTACATGCATTAAATATCGTTCGTGACATGAGCCCAAAGAGGGCCAGAGTGAAAAAACATGCCATATTTGAAATACTGCCTGTTTTTACCATTAACTCAAAATTCATAATCACCCTCTTAGTCCTATCTAAAGTCCTATGATAATTGACCTCTATTTGCCCCATACACCTTGTTATTAATCCTTCGCCAGATGTGTTTGCCAGTAATCCTTTGCCCTTGTTATTACAATGAGAGATGCTGTACCCACCAATTCGAAATAAACCTTGTTATTACCTCTGGGAATATGTGAGTGTAACGGGCCACTATATCTTGCTATTATCACTCAGCACAATTTGCCTGGCAATGCTTCACATATTCTTGATTAGCCCCTGGGTCCGGGGTCTGCAAGTTTTGACTCTCCCGATGTTTGGGACAACAGCTCCCACGGCCCCTCATTATTGACTATGCTAGCTAGAGCTTATGGAAGTTGTAGTACCAAACATCTGGAGAGCCAATAGCTGCAGACACCTGTCCTGGACAATGTATGTACCATTGGTTTAATGTAATGTTTTCGCTACTGAAAAAGATGCGCCCACCCTTGGTCTCTTTGTCCCAGTATTATCTCTAGGAATGTTGTGCGTAGACTTGCCCCACACGTGTGATATTATACATTGTGGATGCTGTGCTGACTTTGCACACAATTTCTTGTTATTCTCTCTGTGCAGATGTATTTAGTATCTAATCTCTCAGCACTGTCTCGTGTGCTGGCGGCATGCATGGGGCATAATAGCAAATGAGCCAACAACTAAATAAATAAGTGGACATATGACACACTTGGATGCAATGCTACTTATAATTTATTGTCAGAGTTAAGGGAAGGAAGTATACAACATGAAGGGAAAAGATCAAGTGTGCCTAGTCACCATCTTCAAAAATTAAAAATGGCCTCCCAGGCGCCAGAGTAAGGTGATCTTCAACACCTTTGATTTGATGTCCAATCCCCCACAGACACTGATATCCAGGATGAAGAGAAGTCCGGCCCTGATACAGCCGCCTCCTCCCAAGGTGAAGAAGCTGTCTTCTAGGGAGGAAAGACGAAACATGAGCACTGTGGAAGAATGAATGGTTAAATACACAGAGAATGAACTATCTCACTTGAAAGCTTGCAGGGAATCCCAACTCATAATATCGCCATCATAGAGGGTGTGTGAGGAAAGCCTATAGGCAATCCCACCTCAGAATCTAGACATCATACTGTGTGTGTGAGGAAAGCCTGCAGCCAATCCCAATTCATAATATAGACATCATTAAGGATGTGTTAATGTTAATGTTAAAGGTTTTTATACTGCACACTGATGCCACGTGTGCGGTTTCCAGGCGCTCAGGAGGATCTGTAATGCAAGGCGTGAGGGTGGGTGGTTAGTGGGTTGAGAACACCTGTATCGAGAATTGGATGGTGCAAAATGGACTGGCGCTTAACAGAACTAAAACGGAGCTCATGGTTGTGGGATCCCCTAATCGGATCTTAAAACTTGACCCCATGTATAGCAAAATTCAGCTTGGCGAAGTCAAACTAGACACTTAAAAAAGTTAAGTCGTTAGGGGTGTTTCTTGATCAACACCTCTCTATGAATGCTCACGTGGGAAGTGTTGTATCAGGGGCAGCTTACTATCTTAAACTCTTCACTCACCTTAGACCTATGATTTCTCAGGCCAACGCTGAAACACTGGCGAGAGCCATAGTAAGCACAAAAATGGATTACTGCTGCAGTCTGCTGACTGGTATCAGCAAAAGGGAGATTAATCGGCTACAAGTTATCCAAAATGGTGCTGTGAGGGTAGTCACAGACCTCTCCAGGCGGGACCGTGTTACCAGCAAGAAGAGCGTTACACTGGCTACATGTAGAGGCTAGAATCCAGTATCGTCTTATGCTCCTAACATTCAAGAGCCTCCTGGGCATTATGCCCTGTTACATCAACAAACTCATTCTGCCTAAGTGTTCTCCTCGTGTTGTCAGGTCTCAGGATACTAATATGCTCTTAATCCCTAAAAGCAAATCTTTGAAAGTGGAAAGGGGTGCATTTGCCACAGCAGCCCCTGCTGCCTGGAATCGCCTTCCCCTGGACCTTAGATTGGAACCGACTCTTGAGGCCTTCAAAAGAAAGTTAACAACCTGGCTCTTTGAATAAAGCCCAGTTGATTCCTCGGTTCTCTCCCCTAGCTCTTTCTGCGCTTATATGTTTCTTGTTGTCTAGTCTCATCCGTGCCATCATGCCCACGGATTCATTGCTGCGCAGTACAAATGCAATAAAGTAAAGTAAAGTAAAGTAAAGTAAAGTTGGAGGAGAGCAAGAGAGCTGTGACGTGCTGTCGGTAGATTCAGTTCGGAAAAAACATTCATTGAGCATAAATGTGATTTTCAGAGGTTTGTCACCATGTGCTATTGCGTGAGGTTATGTGTGGTTAGTTTTGTTGTTGTGGTGTTGTGAAGTATGTGTGGATTGTGGTGCTGTAGAGGTCTGGTTGTGTTAAGTCCAGAGTTAGCGAGGTGTATGCAGAGGGTGAGTGAGTTTGTTAGTTCTGGTTATACATCTTGGTGTTCCGCAACCCCACCTCTGAAATCCACCCACGTGCACCACATCTCCCACTTCAGGCATCCATACAACTATGCCCCCCCACCGAGAAAGCCATTCAGGGGCACCATTCTCCCTACCCCAGGAATCAGTCCAAGTGAATCATACCTCCCCACCCCCTGAAAGGTCCATCTACGTGCATCACACCTCCCCCACCCCCTGGTACAGGCCCTATTTCTAGAAATGGCAATGTGTTCACTGTTCTAAGGGGGATTCGCATGGAACGGTTAGTCGTTTTTGTCGATTCCCTATGGCACGTTATCTGTTATCTAATGGGGGGGCGGGGGTTGGTGCATTATTCCTGTACACTTTTTGGTCCTCAAGTATGCATAGGCTGAGAGTTTCCCCTTCCCTGATTTGCCATCCTCTGGTTTCCCTTGAGCCTCCTTTCCTGGCCTTATCATATTGGGCCAGCCAGCTTCTCCTGGTTCTTATAAGTCCCTCTTTAGGGGGTGGGGGAGGAAGTGTCTCTGTTTAAGGTCTCTCTTCCGGGTGCTATCCCTCATTCCTCCAGTCATTTTCAGTGATTGGCAGCTTACGAGGTGTGTGTGCGCTGTTCAGTCAGTATCATTGTGTGTTGGGCTGAAGACCAGGTTTTAAGGAGTTTTTTGAATTTCGTATGGTCCTCCATATTTCATATTTCCCTCGGGACGGAGTTCCAAAGATTCATGGCTAAGCAGGAGAATGTTGATCCACCCTGTTTTTTTTTGTGTGTATTGTTTGGAATCTAAGCGGATGTCGTTGCAGGATCTCAGGGTTCTGGTTGGTTTCTAGATGGAGAGTTTCTTTTGAATGGATACTGCTCCCTGGCCATGTATTGCTCTGTGCGTTATGCACATTGCATTGAAAGTGATTCTTTTTTTTTTACTGGGAGCCAGTGTAACATCCTAATTGCTGGTGTGATGTGATCTCTTCTGTTGAGCTTGAGGAGAAATCTAGCTACTGCGTGTGTGAGGAAAGCCTGTAGGCAATCCCAACTCACGATGTAGACATCAGGGAGGGTGTGTGAGGAAAGCTTGCAGGCTATCCCAACTCATGATCTAGACATCAAGGCGGGTGTGTGAGGAAAGCTTGCAGGCAATCCCAACTCATGATTTAGACATCAGGGAGGGTGTGTGAGGAAAGCTTGCAGGCTATCCCAACTCATGATCTAGACATCAGGAAGGCTGTGTGAGGAAAGCTTGCAGGCTATCCCAACTCATGATCTAGACATCAGGGATAGTGTGTGAGGAAGGCTTGCAGGCAATCCCAACTCATGATCCAACCATCATGGTGAGTGTGTGAGGAAAGCTTGCAGGCAATTCGAAATCATGATCTAGATAACATTGAGCGTGTGTGAGGAAGACATAAAGCAAACTGTGCAATTCTCACTTCGGGAATAGCAACGTAAGAAGGATGTGAACATATGCAAGAGCGCAACAGAACACTGGATCC